>NC_079203.1:27084687-27247187 GCF_026745355.1 Beta vulgaris subsp. vulgaris
GTCAGATTTTGTTATTGTTGGAATTTAGAGGTCTTGAAGCTACCTGGATATGATTTAGGGAATTAATTGATGTTAAGTATTGCTTGAGTTTGCATTCTTTCTCAGTTTTTCTCTCTTTCTGATTCATAATTTATCTGATACCCTTATTCTTCTGTAATCTTTTGCAGTTTATACCGTATTCATTTATAGAGAAGGAAGCTAGTCATGTTGAAGGTTTTAGTCCAGAATTAGCTCTTGTAACTGTTGGAGGAGGAAAGGAACTTGAAGAAAAACTTGTGGTACTAATATGAGTGATGGTTTTTTTATCTATATTTTTGACCTTGTTGTAGGCTTGTAGTAAAGCTGTTTGTGTTACTTTTTGGCATCAAACTTGGTAAACTGAGTCTTGGCTTTGATTGTTGCACTTGTTGAGGTTCTGGCAGGTTCGACCTACTAGTGAAACTATAGTGAATCATATGTTCACTCAATGGATCCATAGTCATCGTGATCTTCCACTAATGATTAATCAGGTGAGATTACAGTAAGATAGCAAGTCTATATCTGCCTTCTTATCCCTGTTCCAAATCCTAATTGTTTACTTTCAGTGGGCAAATGTCACGAGATGGGAGATGCGCACAAAACCTTTTGTGAGGACTCTTGAATTTCTTTGGCAAGAGGGTCATACTGCTCATGCCACTCCAGAAGAGGCGGAGAAAGAGGTCTTTGATTTTTTTTCTTGCCTTTGTCTATTATATTAAATTGATAGCTATGATTAATGATAGTGCTTCTAGTAGACGATTTCTCCTATATAATGCATGGAATTCTCTTGGTACAGGCCTTACAGATGATTGATGTGTACATAAAATTTGCTTATGAGCAAGCTGCAATACCTGTAATTGCAGGTCGAAAATCAAAGGTAGAGACATTTGCTGGTGCTGATAGGACCTATACAATTGAGGCTATGATGGGTGATAGAAAAGCTCTACAAGCTGGGACTAGCCATAACCTTGGACAGAATTTTTCACGTGCATTTGGCACACAGGTTTGGCGTAGTGGCTAACTGTTCTCGTTATTGGTTTATGTTTAATATGATACAATGGTATTGTCAGCTGAAAGGACTTGCTCATTTGTTGTTGCAGTTTACTGATGAGAGTGGGCAAAGACAAAATGTGTGGCAAACATCATGGGCTATCAGCACGCGTTTTGTGGGTGGTATAATTATGACACATGGTGATGATGCTGGTTTAATGCTTCCACCAAGGGTCGCTCCTATACAGGTTACTTAGAGGCACTTGCATTCTCTAAGTATCTCCTTGCAATATTAGTACCTACGTCTTCTTGACATGGACTGAATATGCCTTACAGAGCTCTGATTTCATGCAGCAAAGTGTAACATGAATTTCTTGTAGCAATTGGGACAATGTAAATGGGGTATTTATAAAGGAAGTTGTATATCAAATCAACCAAAATACTCATACCAAACCTTCAAAAGTTGAACTAAGGAAACTCTTGGCATTACTCTATTTTTTATTTAAGTAAATTTGGAAATCAACCAAAATACTCATACCAAACCTTCAAAAGTTCAACTAAGGAAACTCTTGGCATTACTCTATTTTTGATTTAAGTAAATTTGGAAAACTCACTCAAATGACACGAAATATTCACCGAAGACATTTGGTATCCTAAATTATACATTACTTAACCTAGAAAGACAGTATCTCACTTGAGAACAGAGATAGCGTCGGAAAATTAACTAATAGTTATATCTCACCCCGAAAATGAAGATAAGAAAGGAAAAATCAAAGGGAGAACAAAAATAACTAAATTCATTATCCTTTTTGATGGAATCCATTTTCAGATATGTGTTTTTTTTTTTGGTTCAACTATTTAAAACATATAGCTCAGGTTAATAATTGGTTTTGTGAAATAGATGAGGTTATATCTAGAGCAATCTCCCTTGTTCTGCTGTACTCTTGTAGTCCAAGTGCTAATCTTATGCTATTTTACATTTTTACCTATATGTGCTCTTACCTTATCTTTCTTCATTTGCGAGTTCTCTCTCTCTAATCATGTCTTTTCTTCTTCAGGTTGTAATTGTACCAATCTGGAAAAAGGAAGAAGAGAAATCAGGAGTTCTCAGTTCTGCCGTTACTGCATATGAAGTTCTAAAATGTGCAGGGATTAGAGTTAAGGTAGATGATTCGGAGCAGAAAACTCCTGGATGGAAATTTAACTTTTGGGAAATGAAGGTGAGAGTTAACTCTTGTTTCTTGGCTACAAACTTTCAAGGCCTAAATGTTAGCATATCAGCTTTTGTCTTCAATGTCATGCTTTTCCATTGCTTTGCATGCTCAAAGCGCTGATAAACGCGACATATGTCATATTATAGAGTCACACTAATCAAGCTCAAAGCAATGATAAACAAGACATATGACCATTATGTCATAACAATATGCTGCTACAGACCTTTTTACTTTTACCTCGATTTACTATATTGTAATTATACCTGTTTGTTATATTTTTTTGTTGTTATTATGTTATTATATCAATTAATTAATTAGAATTCTAATTCTATAGGAGTAACAAAAGAGCTTATGTATTAGCAGGTGCCTTTTTCCTGCTTGTGTAGATTTGTTTCTGTTTTCAGTTAACTTATGCTAACTATGGAAGGTGGACTGTAATTGGATATCATAATCTCTGTTTTCAGTTAACCACCTAAAATTTCTTGTTAACATCCCTTGCTGCAATAAGCAAATTGACTTAGGTTCAACATAATTTATAGAAATATGAAGTCTATTGGCCTACTATAACAAAAACTTTGAAGAAGATTTTTAATGTGGACCATGAAATGTCAGGTATGTAGTTATGTCTTGGTTCAGTTTAATGGTTTTCTAACTGTCTGTATGAGTTATATAGCAATATGCATATATTTTCTATACACTAATACCACGTTTTGGAAACATCTCTGTTGAGAATGGTGAACGGCAGAGCATTTTATATTGCATCCTCTTTTCAAGCTCTCACTAAAAAGCTCATTTCTCAGGGAGTTCCTATAAGAATTGAAATTGGTCCACGTGATGTCTTAAATAAGAGTGTGGTCATATCAAGGAGAGATATTCCTGGTAAACAAGGGAAAGTATTTGGAGTATCCATGGAACCTGATGTTCTGGTTTCTTATGTAAAGGACAAGTTGGATGAGATACAGGCATCATTGTTGAGAATGGCAGCATCATTCCGTGATAGGTATATATCTGTGCTTTGATTTTCAATCTTGAGCTTGTATTGAATGCATCTTCCAACCTTTAAAATAAGTTAATATTTGTTGCCTAGTGTCAATTTCTTGTGAATGATTGCTGTGTCCCCTAAGTGAAAACAAACATGCGTCTTTTGGGCTGTATTGGTATCATCATGCATGCAGATACTGGTGTCACTACCAATGTGCTGTCCGAATGCTGTCCCATCAGATGTCGATGATTGTTCCGTTGGCATATTTCATTTCACAACATAAGTGTTGATTAACCTGCTAAAAACTAAGTAACTTGAAGTTCCAATCAAATCTAAGAGGAATGCTCTGTAGCCACAAGCACAAGCACAACCAATTGGGATATCTTTCTTCAATTGGGCTGACCTGCTTTCACCCCGTATGTATCGCGATTGACCCCTGCAATATGGCCAGCACACCTTTTGTCGTAGACCCCCAGAAAGTTGATATTTCCTAATCCATTATCACTGTCTCTCTTCCAGTCTTCCTTGCCCTGTACCTAAAACATCTCACCTTTTTTTGATATGATAGACCAGCTGGAGTCACTCATGACTGGAGGTTGGGGTATTAGGCCCCTTTACTTGGACAGAATCTGCTGGCGATATTGGCAACTTGACTAAATCTTCAGAGTCAATACATCCTAAAAGAAGTAAAAGATACACCTGTGCGCTCAATCATATTTTACTGAGGCGTATCCTAGAAAATGGTAGGAGGAGAGAAGGGGGTGGGGGGGGGGGGGGGGGATGAAGAAGACTTTTTTAGTTGGGAGATTGATGGGGAGCCAGGAGAGATTGTGTGGGTCCGTGTGCAGTAGTATGTCCTAGCACCTTTAAGGAGATTGTGGTCTGTGTTATCTCTGGAAAGAGCAGATGATTAAACTGAACATCTTGTCATTAAGCTCTCTAGTTATTGTCAGATTGGCATCTCACCTGGTTCAACGCATGAGTAGCAAGATCAATAACGTAGCTAGATAACTTTTGACTTGTGTGTTCCTCATGGAAATGTTATGATATGTATCCGAGCTTCTCATTTTTGTATGTATCCGAGATTGTGTGGGTCCGTGTGCAGTAGTATGTCCTAGCACCTTTAAGGAGATTGTGGTCTGTGTTATCTCTGGAAAGAGCAGATGATTAAACTGAACATCTTGTCATTAAGCTCTCTAGTTATTGTCAGATTGGCATCTCACCTGGTTCAACGCATGAGTAGCAAGATCAATAACGTAGCTAGATAACTTTTGACTTGTGTGTTCCTCATGGAAATGTTATGATATGTATCCGAGCTTCTCATTTTTGTATGGGAGTTAGAAACATAGTGAAAACCTGTGTGTTCATTATGTTGTGTGAGTCGAATGCCTCCTGTAATTTAGATATTAGAAACACTGACATGAAATGAATATTTGCCAGTAACATTGTGGATGTCTCATCATATGAAGAACTTAAAGCAGCAATATCTGATGGAAAGTGGGCAAGGGGTCCGTGGTCTGCCAGGTCTTCTTCCTTCCTTTGTTTCTCTCTGTGACCATTTTTATGAACAGATATGTTTTACAGGAAGATAGATAGACAACCTCTTTTGTGTTTGATTTGAGTTGCTTTTCTCATTGTTTCGTGTAGTGACAAGGATGAGTTAAAGGTGAAGGAAGAAACCGGGGCAACAATTAGATGTTTCCCTTTTGAACAACCTCAAGGGGCGAAAACTTGTTTAATGACAGGAAATGCCGCTGAGGAAGTTGCAATTTTTGCAAAATCTTACTAGACTGAGAGGGACAGAGGGTCATGTTGTTGCTGGTTGCACACTAAGTTTTGCTTTGGCGGTTTCCGCATCGGTTTCTTTGATCTTAGTTCTTACCCAGACATGTTTTCTGCGAAGCAGATGATTTTGGAACTATGGACTTGATTAGGTTTGATGCACCAAATGGTTGCTCATTTTATATATTATTTTTGTATCATTATTCTCCATATTGCATGAAGATTGTTGGGAAATTTTTTCACAAGTGGGAAATCTGTAGTAATGGTCTTCTATTTTGGTAATAAATACATTTATTATTTCAATCTGACTTGTGTGGATACGATTCACGTTAACATTGGTGTGCACCAGACAAAATAACATATCATTACTGACAATCCATTATATTATGAGAAAACTACTATCAGAAATCTACTATATCATTCAAATCCACACTATATTAGGTAAAAACTTACTATATTATTCAGACAGACTCACTATATTATTCAGACACATTCACTATATCATTATTCAGACACACTCACTATATCATATAGAAACTCACTGTATCATTCAGATACCCACTATATCATACAAAAACTTACTATATCATTCAGAATTACACTATATCATGCAGAAATTCACTATCACTCAAACACACATTATATCAAGTAGAAACTTACTATATCATTCAGACACTCATTATATCATGGAGAAACCAAATCATTCCATATGTTAGAATACGTGTCATGATATATACTACGCAACTTAGATCTTCCTGTATGTTAAAACATTTTAATTAATTCCTCTATTATATTGCATATAATTTCACATTATGTTTTCCGTTAATGAAACATACTATATTGTATATAAGGTTACTATATCTCTGTAGAATTCACTATATAAAGTTAATATCTTATCAACCCGGTGCACACTAAGAGTTAGTGTGCACCGGGTCTATTCGAGTTTTTATTATTATTATTTTAGGGCCCGTTCGTTATTATTTTTTTGTTTTCAGCTTTTAGTTATTTTTGAAAACTAAAAACAATTAATATGAAAATCAGAAAAAGTGATTTTTACTTTTTAGTTGTCAGTTTTCAAAATCATCATGTTTACAGTAAATTTGACTAATTTTTTATTTATTATAGGACATATATCATATGACTTTGAAAATCAAAAAACCAAAAAACAGAAAACCACGGTAATGATGAACATGCCCTTAGTAATACTAAAAACAGTTTATAATATTTTTGTACATCTTTACGTAGGTATTGTGATGCTTGATGTTGTAATCTTCGCAGTTAATCAACCAAGAGGAAGGACTTTGGTTGGTATCTCTACAAAAATTTCCAATAGGGCAAATTTGGTAAATTTAACAAAATTTAACAATAGATTAGACTAAAAAAAATCTATTTTTTTTCGGCGATGAATTAAACAATAACCAACTCTTTATGACTTGTAAATCTGAACATTCTTTTTTTTCTGATGGCATATATAGTTTACTTGTAAATTGTAATAGTCATTTTTCATCAAGAAGGGGTGTCCCCTTTTAAGACGGTCTTTCTTATTCAGAGTTTTGGTAGGAATTGGTGTCATGTTCGGTCTTGCGATTTGTTTCTTGATGTTGCGTCTTCCAGCTCAGCTCGCTACAAGGGTGAACTGAGGATGAAAAAGTGTATATAGGTGTGTGGTGGTCCCCTCCTGCACGCTTTATCAAGTGCAATTTTAATGGTTCGAAATTAGATAATGCTGATGCTTCCTTTGGGTGCATCATTTGGGATCATAGTGGTAAAGTTGTTCTTATGGGTGCCAAATATCTACATACTAGGATTTATATTTTTGTTGCAGAAGCTTGGGGATTGACGAAAAGGAATTAGGGCGGTGTACTCCCTAGGATCAGTAACGTCTATATTGAGGGAGATAATTTGGTTGTGATCAACTCCTTTAGTAAATGTTAGAAAGTGCCATGGAAAATTAATAATTTTGTATGTGATGCAGGGAATGATCTTTGTTCTTTCTCCAACGTTACAATCAACCATTGTTTTAGGGAGGCTAATCAAGCATCAAACTTTTTGGCGCACAAAGGTCACTCATGGCCTACTCTTCACCACTGGTTCAAGATTGATGATCTTGTGTTCCTCTCTATCATCTGTAAGGATGTGTTAGGCTACTCCTTAGGGATTAGCCTAGTTTTTGTTTTCCATATATATATAAAAAAAACAGACGCAACATATTAAAGACATTGTCTAACACCAAATAAAGTAACATACTTGGCACTTCTAAGCATTATGTTAGAGAAACCGTAAAATGTCTATAGTTTAATTGATTAAAGTCTTGAGAAATGATATTGAAGACATGAAATGAAACTCATCTACATCATTTCGCTTTATGCCTCTTTGCCTCTTTCTACACCAAAAAAACGACGCTAGAGAAAACACTTGCCAGTAATTAAGTTTCCAAGCTAATATGGAATTCACATGTTAATTTCATAACTCAAGCAGTCAATCAGATCATACACACATGACGCAGCGGATTTAATATGGAAATCACATGTAATTGTAAAATAACCAAACATAGATAGCGTAAATTATGTTAATGACAATATATACCTGCACACCTTACACAGAAATTTACTTACTCTCTTCTTATTGCATATATTGATATATTACATACAACAAATTCAAATTGACAAGCATTTATGGAAGGAGTGTCATTCCTCAAATTCAAAACAATATTATCCACAAGCAATATCTCTTTCTTTTGTTTTCAGTGTTCAATTATCTTGACATCTGAAATCTGAATTCAGAAATATGGACATCACGAAAAGTATTTGTATCTTTCAATTGTCAACATTCAAAGTAAAAATGAATAGTATATAGTATATGAGTAATTATAAACTCATCATACCATCTATTTCATATGACTTTTCATAAAGTAAAAACTGAAAACAAAATGTCGTTAACACTGCAACAAATTTGTACCATATGTGCGTATTAGCTTAAAATACTGTACTCCCATCTTTAAGAAGGCACCCAACTTATGATTACTGAAAATAAAGCTCAGCAAGTTCTTCTAAGGAATCATAGGCAGCAAGATTAGGATCACCATTTTCAAGCATCCACAATAGGTGATCGAAAAGAATTACCTCACACTTGATAGATATAGTACTATCTCCTGGACTTTGCTTCGACTTCTCGATAAGAGCATTCAACAATGGATGATTCAAGTACTTGGAATCGATCTCGTACCGTCTTCTCGAGCTTCCCACATAAATAGTTTCTCCATTCTTATTACAATGTTGACGTTGGTCTTCTACCATTTTTGATCTCGAGCGTTCCTTAGTTGAGTTAGACCTGAGACTACGATAGGAGGATGACCTTTTTAATTGTTGTGACAAGCTCTTGCATTTTCTTAACATTGAATGCAATTTCCTCATTTTATTTTACTGATATGTTAGATTGAAGGAGTTGCAAACATAGAAAGGCTGTAAGAGAATGAATAGATGAAGGTGACTTGAGGTTCACTCACATTGAAGGCAATTTGTAGTAGGCACTCTTCCCCCCCTTTTTTTGATGTACCTTATTCTTTTTTTTGCTTTTGTTGTTGGGTGGGGATGAATGGATGATGAAGTAGTTGGCTTTTATTACATGAGATTAGGACCAATAACCCACCCAAATTAATGAATTATAATAGATATATGAAGGTTTACCAATATTAGTGGTCTTAGTGATTTAATTAAAATAATAATAATAAAATATACCAATTAAAGATCTTGTCATGCACTCATGCCCATGCTCTTAATTTTTAGGATAGCAAGCAGAAGCATGTACAAGATGGTTGGAGTTTATGAGTATATATAGTAAAAACTTAAAATTTGCTTCAAAAGAATATGAATAGTCTTTTTTATCTTTTGTCTCACAATGAAAGTATAAAAGGGAAGAGTAAAATTCATACCCATTACTCTTCCTTTACCATTTGAGTTGTGTAGCAATGAGGCTTTTAGTGGGGATCTGGTCATTGGAGTTACCACGCACGTCGCCCGAACCAGGCATGAGCCGGTCATGGGCTATGGGGAATAAACTTAACCATCTTTCTGGGTCAATGTTTTGTCAGCATTTAATGACCATTTTTATCAGTCTTAAGTTACAGTTTTTCCCCCTAATCTCTCTCTTAATATCTCTTTTTTCCCTAATTTCTCTCCAAAACGGCTGCCATTATTCTGCCCATTTATTGACCATTTCCTACCGATTTCAGCCTATAATTATGATCTTGTTTGGTTTCCTCTCCCTATAAATACTAGTGTCTTAGTATTCATTGGTGATACAGGATCACAAACAATCTCTCCTTCTGTTCTATTATTCTAGGCAATATTCAAGATCGTTCTCAATCTGCTTTCTGTCAACACCGGAAACGCAGAAATCGTGTATCCCTGGAGGTTGATTGCTTTGAGTCTGTGTGTTGTTACGGGGCAAATTCAACTTTGGGGAACTGATATTTTCTTGCCGTAGTTATCAGATAAGTTTATTTCAATTGTTATCAGTTTTCATTCCTACATTTCAAAGTTGAATTTTCTTCTTGTATTTGTTTACGGAACTATGGCTGGTGAAATTCCTGATGTTAGTGTGCGTATTTTTAATGTTGTCCCTATTACCAATCCCTTTGTCCCTAATATGTCTAAGTTATTAGAACCGTTTGATGGAAAAAATTATAAGACGTGATCTGATAAGATGGAATTTTTCATGGGTCAAATTGGGTAGATTATTGTTTGTCTGTTATTGCTGCTCCTGAGAATTCTGTTAGGGATTTTGTGAAAGACAATAAGACTTGTCGTGGGATGTTACTGCATTATATGACTTCTGCCTTTTATATGATTTATAGTAAGTCGAAAAATGGTAAGGATATTTGGGATGCTTTGAACGCTAAGTATGGGTCTGATGATTTTGGGACTAAGAAATATGCTTGTAGTTGTTAGTTGAAGTTTACTTTGTCTGATGATAAACCTATGATAGATCAAGCTCATGAGTATGAATATTTATGTGTTGATATTGTTGCTGAGGGTATGGTCATTCCTAATCTATTCCAAGCCAACTGTTTACTTGAAAAATGACCTTCATCTTGGGAAACTTTTGTTCATTCCTTGAAACATAGGCAGAAAGACTTTACCCTTGAGCAATTAGTTTCCCACATTAAGATTGAGGAGCAGAACCGTATCCAAATCAAAGGAAAATCAGTTGATCATTCTTTTTCTTCTACTAATCTTGTGGAAAATAAAGCTGTTGCAGGTAAAGGATCAAAAGGTAAGGGTCCAAATCAGTTCCATGGTACAAGGCAGAACTATAACAACTTCAAGGGAAAAAGTAATTTTAAGGGAAGTTGCTTCGTTTGTGGAAAGTAAGGATATGTTGCCTAGGATTGCCGTAAAAAAAAGGAAGCTCCAAAGAAAGAAAAAGACAATAAAACTCAAGCCAACCTTGCTGAAGATGACATAATTTCTGCCGTGGTGTCCGAGGTCAATTTGGTAAGCAATATTTCTGAATGGATCGAGGACACTGGTGTAACCCGTCACATCTGCGCCAATAAGAAAATGTTCCAGGACTACAACAAAGTTTCAGAAGGAGAATGCGTCTTCATGGGCAACTCAAGCACTGTGAGTGTTCTAGGCAAAGGAAAGGTTTTCCTAAAATTGACTTTCGGGAAAACCATTGCTTTGCAGAATGTTTTTGCATGATCCTGACATCCGCATAAATCTCATTTCTGGTTCTATTTTAAACAAAGCTGGGATCAAGTTAGCTTTTAAATATGATAAACTTGTATTAACCATAAATGATTTTTTTGCAGGTAAAAGCTTTTGTAATGCTGGACCTTTTGTTTTGGATGTTGTTATTGATAATAAGAACTCTCCTGCTTCCGTTTATAATGTTGAGTCTGTTTCTTTATGGCATTCTAGACTTGGTCATGTGAATGTTGCTCTATTAAAAGGCTAAAAACTTAGTCTTATTCCCGACTTTAGCAATACTTCTTTTGATAAATGTGAAGTGTGTGTAGAAGCTAAGCACCCTAAGAAAGCATTCAACAAAAATGTGTCCCGTTCCTCTACTTTATTAGAGTTAGTCCATAGTGACTTAGGTGACTTTAAGAATTCCATGAGTAGGGGAGGAAAGAATATTACATTACTTTTGTTGATGACTTTTCACGTTATACTAAGGTTTATTTAGTGACTCAAAGGATGAGGTTAAAGCGAAATTACTAATCTATAAAGCCGAAGTTGAGAGCCAATTGGACCTTAAAATTAAGAGGGTGAGATCAGATAGGGGTGGAGAATATGATGGAATTTCCCTTAAGAAATTTTGTGAGTCTAATGGGATTATTCATGAGGTTACAACTCCTTATACCCCACAACATAATGGAATAGCTGAGCGGAAAAATAGAACTCTTAAAGATATGATGAATGCAATGCTTATTAGTTCAGGTATGCCTACTAACATGTGGGGTGAGGCTATTCTTTCTGCTTGCTGTGTTTCTTAACCGAGTTCCCCATAAGAAGTTAGATAAGACTCCCTAAATTGTGGAAAGGCTTCAAGCCAATTTGGGTACCTCAAAGTGTGGGGTTTTGGGAAGATAGGACTTCCTGATTTCAAAGGAGTAAGATTGGACCTAAGATTGTAGATGGTATCTTTATTGGTTATGCTTCTAACAGTGTTATATATAGACTCATTCTTAAGAATGCATCTGGTTTTGGTCCTATTAGAGAGTCAAGGATGTTGAATTTTTGAGCTTTTTTCTATGAAAGTTAGTTATTAATCATGCTTGCCTGCTGCATGTTCTTCTACTTTGCATCATCTAGTGAGACCTTACTCCTTAGAACCTAGAAGGATTAAGACAGCTAGAATTGAGTTTAGTTTCGGACCTGATTTTATTACTACCTTTCTTGCTGAGAAAGAGTGCTTAGATGAGAAAGATGTTAATGCATTTGTATTGGAAGAGAACCCGAGAACCTATGCCGAGGCCATGAGATCGGTAGGCTCAAGTATTTAGTTAGAGTCTATTATGAGCAATAATACCTGGATTTTGTCAGACCTTCCTAGAGGTTATGAGGCCCTAAGTAGTAGGTGGATCTTTACAAAGAAATGCAAGCTGATGGGTCTTGGACAAGTATAAGGCTAGACTTGTAGTTGGAGGGCATCCAAAAAAGGTTTAGACTTCTTTGATACTATTCTCCGTGACCAAGGTAGCCACCATTAGAGATTAATTGTACTTGCATCTATTCATGATTTAATTGTGCATCAAATGGATGTGAAAACTGCATTTTTAAATGGTGAGTTAAATGAGGAGATCTATATGAAGCAACCTAAAGTGTAATACCTCAAATTTTCAGAGCTGATTTTATTATTTATTAAGGTTCAATATTATTTCCACTTAAATTTACTTTTATGATAATGCAATTTTATAATATTATTAAAATAATGATTTCGTTTAGTTTTGATTTACTTAACAAGTTTTATTAAAATAATTTAATTGAAACTTGTTTTATTAAAATTAATTATTCATTTTCATTATTTCTAAATAATTTAATTCTGGTAATTGAAATCTTTACTTGATTGTGGGTGTTCTTGTACAAAGAGATGTCCATCCATATTAGCAATCCATATAAAGCCCAAGGTCAAGTCCATATCCCATGTGTCATTTTAGCCAAAAGAAAAAGGAAAAGATAAAACAAAAATAGAAAAAAGAAGAGGAAAACTGATCTTCGTCACCATCTTCCTCCCCTTCTCACGTATGATCTACAGTACCAAAGGAACCAATTTTTCAACAAAATTAACAACTCTTTTCAGTGGAGTTTGAATTCAGTCCATAATTCCAAATGTTATTTCACTATTTTGATAATGACATATAATTAAAGTTTACGTGATTTTAGTTTATTAAGTCCGATTTTTAGTTTATTATGTTAGAAGTAATTCCATATGTCTTAGATTTATTTTTGCTGTTTTGTTTATTTTATTTTGTTAGATTTATTCTTTTAGTTTTAATTAGTTTATTTATTTTTAGACTTCACGAATAACATGTTAAATAACTTATGATGAATTGATTAGGAGTTTGATCAAGATTAAGCTGTTAATATCTTATTTGTGATATTCGGTTAATATTATGGATGTAATAAAATTTAATATATTAAGTTTCCAAAATATTTTGTTTAGTTAGTGTGTGCAGCATGTTTATTTTTTCTACAATCTAGGAGCCACCAAACACTAACCTAAGCATGCGCTTAAAAATAGATCGTTGAGGTAGTTCCTACATTTTAGGAACCACAACAACTAATCTATTTATACACTAGTGGAAAAAAAATGCTTTTGCTACTTATCAAGTGCTTCGGTTAGTTTAAAAACGGAGCACTTGGTCCAGCTTTTTTTTAATAAAAAGAAAAATTATGACTAGTGCTTCGGTGGATGTGACTACCCGAAGCACTTGAGGATTGGGGATTCATAACACCCAACATTTCATTTTCACCCACGTACACTATTTCCCCTCCCCTCCTCTCTCTCTCTCTCTCTAGCTCTTCCTTCTCTCACCAATTTTATGAAAAAATCGAAACCCTAACCCTATTTCTTATTCGTGAATCGCACCACCACCATGGTTGAAAACTCAAAGGTCGACGATGGTGGCGTTACTGCTAAAACCATTGCCAACGACACCGCCACAACAAAACCCTAACCGTAATTATTACTCCTCCCCCTTTGTGTTGTCGTCGCTCTTCTGTATTCTTTCCCCCCTCTCTATCTCTCTTCTCATATTGAGATATCTTCTTTTTCTCTCTTCTCCATAAAATTCTCGATTTCAAAACCCTAGCGAAGAAAAGTGCTTCCAATTTTGCTACAATGGTGGCAACTAAGGAACAAATTGTTGAACCTGCGGAGCAAGAAGAACTGATTGCTGAACTTACGGAGCAATAGTTGCTCTGCTATGGCGTCGGATGATTCTCCTATGGAAGGGATTCACGACGCTGAAGAAGCCAGAGGAAAATCGAAGAAATCTAAGACGAAGAAGCGGAATTCTACTCATCCTCCTTACTTTGAGGTAAGAGAGATTAAATGTTGCATAATGTTTGAATTATGCGTTATTTTTTATGGATTTTCAAACTATAAATAAGGCCCAACCACATCCATTTGCATAGCCGTCGTAACAAGGAAGAAGAAGAACAACAAACCTCGAAAAAGCACATTGGGGGAACCATTCGAATTGGTCTAGACGTGAATCACGACAACCCCCTGGAACCGTGAGTTACTGATTCTGTTCTGTTGCTAATATTTTAGAACATGAACGACTGTAGTTTCTGCTATCTATGTTATTGTGCATTGTTTAAATATCACTGTTTTCTAGCCCTTCTCAGGGAGAGCTATTTTGGTTACTATCTATGATAGAAGTCTGCAGTGCCTGTAGCTTGTTAAGTAAATGAAATGGTCTCCTGGCTGATTTGCTGTTGTCTAGTCCTTTCTCTCGCATGCTTGACAATAAGTGTGTTCTTTGAGCTGCAAATCTGCAATAACCTCTATCATCGTGGCTTTCAACTTGTTAAATATTGCCGGATTACTCTTGTTTTAAGTTCCTGAACTACTAATCTGTAATTGGACTGTTATATTATTATCATTTTGTTGCCTCTATCTGCATGAATCTTTGTCTCTAGACTATAGTCATTTTGAGTTCAACATCATTTTATTTTATCTTCATTATTGGCTTGTTTAGCAATCAATCAAATATCGGAGGTTTATAATTCTAGTTGTTCATCTGCACAGGAGTGGGAGATCATTAACGATTTGAGGATTGACATGGCTAGGCTGCAGCAAAGACTAAATAACATGCAGAGAATGTTGGAGGCCTGCATGGATATGCAACTTGAACTGCAACGATGTGTGAGACAGGAGGTCTCCGCAGCTCTGAACCGATCAGCCAGTTCATCAGGCAAGCTATTAGATTGCAGGTTTCCGGGGGGGGGGGTAGGGAAGTTTCTTGCTGAGATCTTCGTCAAAACCTTAACTGGCAAGACCATCACTCTTGAGGTCGAAAGCAGTAACACCATTAACAATGTCAAGGCTAAGATTCAAGACAAAGAAGGTTTCATTTTTATCCTTCATTTATATATATATTTATTCTCCATTTAAATTTTGCTCAATATAATATAGTGAAGTTTTTAATTTTTGGATGTACTTTGGATTTTTTCTATGTTTTTGTTGTGTGAAATTTGCAGGAATTCCTCCAGACCAGCGGCGTTTGATCTTCGCTGGTAAGCAGCTTGAAGATGGTCGTACTCTTGCTCATTGCAACTTCCAGAAAGGTCATTTTCTCTCTCCTTGTTTCATTTTTTTAGTTCTTCTTTTGTTATCTTTGAATTATTTGTATTGGTTTTGACATATGCACGATGCATTCCTAACTCCTAAGAGCTTAAGATTATCACTAAATAAGTTTTTGAAATTGGTAGGAGTTTAGGAATGTATGACAAAATCACGCTTATTAGTTATTGCTTTATATTTTCATTTTTAGTTTTTAAATTATTTGTATTGCTTTTGATATATGCAGTTGTAAGAGCTAAAGGTTACTTTCCTAGAATTTGTTTATTTGCTTAATTTTGGCTACTTTTGGGTTGTCTAAGCTATCCAATCTTATTCCTTCTATGAATTTTTTTCATTACTTGAGCTATCGTCTTGCGACTTGGATTGGATTTAAGGAGACGATGGTCGGTGAGTGAGACTTGGAGATTGCATCTTCTATTTAGAGTATCACAAGGTAACTAGCTTTATATTATGAGTTTTAGAGAAGGGTTATATATTCATGTTAGGTTGAGTAGGATAGTGATTTTATGTTTTACTATGTATATATATCTTATGTTCGACTATGTTATGTATTGGTGTGGGTGGCATTGGTTACACAATTGTAGTTTTCCTATGCTTATTGGTACTAGTTACACAATTATAGCCAGTTGAATACATGTATAATTTGCAATTTTACACTTGACAGGTTAAAACATCTCTGTTTAGATACCTATTTGTGCTTTAGTTCTTCCCTGGGTCCTAGTTGTTGTTGTTGCACACTCAGTTTTCTGTTGTCACACTCTGGTTAGTGCCTTATTTTACCCTCTTAATCTGCTATGTTATCTCTCATTAATGGTAATAAGTTCGGGTTACTTGTAGAAATTAACATTGAACTCATGATGTGGTTTATTATTTTGTATTACATATCTTTTTCCAGAAAGTTATGAGTAGTTTCCCCTGAATTTAGAAGTACGAATCCACAAATGCAACCTTAGCACAGTTTCACCTCCCCAACCAAACAACCAGAAGTGCTTGAGATTATTACCATTGATAGATTGATTAACTACAAATTTTACCCGGAATTGAAGAACACAAGAAATTTTGACATGTTAGTTGTGTACTTGTGTTAAATGTTCTACTGAACAAAGTGAAGATTTTCTCAGTTTCTGCAACATTGAAACAGTAGATACTACATAATATGAGAATAAGTTCCTAATACATCTGACCCCTGACACATTCTTCGTGTGATCGCTGCAAGATTAACTGTAACTATTTTGAATGCCGGTATCAGTTTCATTCACTTAAAATTTAACTTAAACAGAGTTGCAACCATTAAACATCAACTAAAAATCAAGCCAGCAATTCTCTCATTCCAAAAAATGCATAGTTGAGATTATTGGCGTGAATTTTTCCTATCGTTTTTTAGGAAAAAGAAAATCAGAAACAAATCTATTTTTTCTTTTTCTAGAAATAGATCTAAGTAAAGATAAGTATTTGCTGAATGTTGTTTCGAAACAAATCAACTATTTCCAAAATCAATCTACTCCTTATTACTTAATGATCTATTTCGGGAAAAAAGAAAATGTCTAAAAAAATGGACACAACATATAGAGTTGTACTTGAAAGTTGAAATAGAATGATGAGTCAAAGTGTGAGAAAACATTAATTCTTATAACAGGTAAAGAAGGAAAGTAAGTCTAACAGTACCATAGTTTGCCAAACTCACCTTGTTTATGATAATAAAAATATTTCTCAGCTTATTGTCAAAAACATCTTAGTACTAAATTGTCCATACAAAATAATATATTCTAGTTTCTTAATATAGAAGTATTTAATATTTTATCATGAGATTGGACCCTTTTGCATATCTTAGAGATAAGCTTGTTGTTTCTAATTTTAGAAAATACTTGCTCAATGATAACACTCATCTTTTATATGATTCCTTCGATTGACTCCATTCTCCATTTATTATGTTGTGGAATGTGTGGGTGCATATATAACTATATGATTTTGGAAGTTATGTTGACCCTATCTGAGATGTTGGCAATCATTTGATCTCCGTTCCCCTGACCCTCTTTTATATTTTTACTGTGTGTTTATGTTTTCCTTTTGAAATTCTTCTTGCTTTGGGGACTCGGTGTGTTTTCAAGTCACAAGAATTAATGGGTGATTAAGAAATCAAGAAGTGATATGTTTTCCTTCCTTAAATGCTGCTTTTATTGTTAAGTGTTATCTCAGGAGCAAACAAACAAGTTTATGCTCCAGAGCCGTTTGGTGCTGGGTGATTATTGCAGGCAGAAATCACCTTTGATGGTGGAAGAGTTAAGGTGTCCACCACTGGTCCTATTGATCCTGATTTGTTCATGTTCTAAAACTTTGGCGTAGTTGTTTTGGATTTGACTTGCTGATGCATGTCATTGTTTTGTTTTCTTAATCAATTTCAATTCTAAAAGTGAATGCATTTATGTTAATCAGCACTAGGTTTGGGTAAACTTTTTCGGTGTTGTACTTGTATTGTCATTTTTGTTTGCTATTCTATGATCCCTTGAAGGTTCTTGCCAACTTAGTGATCATCTACTAAATTCAGAAAGACTGAAGTGAATAGCTAATAGGATGCTCTACTTCTGATCTGATGTCATATATACCCAAAGGCCTAAAACATTTGAAGTAACCAGCCTATTCTCTGAGTAATGAAGTAAATGATTTAAAGTTAACCATGTCTCAGTGAGACACATCAATATTTTTTTGTTATTCTCTTGTTCTGGTTATTTGTTTGATTATTATTTCAAACTAGTGTTGTTGTTGTTGTTGTTGTATGCTTGCTGCTGTACAACAACAACAACAATTTTTTTTATTAAAAAACATACTTCAAGTGCTCCGGTTGTTAGGAAAAAACCGGAGCACTTGATTCACAAGTGCTCCGGTTTTCTCTTAGCAACCGGAGCACTTGAAGATTTTTTAACATATAAAATTTACAAGTGCTCCGGTTTTTAAGGCAACCGGAGCACTTGTAAATCTAAGTGCTCCGGTTTTCAACCAAAGCATTTGATAAATACTCAAGTGCTCGTATGGGGTCTGCTACGGGTCAAATATCACTTGTAGGGTTTTTGACCGGAGCACTTGATTTTTTTCCACTAGTGATAAGGCGTGTGAACGTGGAGAAGTGGCTGAGTTTAAGGAAGCCCAACTGCCAATGGAATTATCACAACGGACATATTATGGAGAAGTGGCTGAAGCTACGTGTAATCTTGGAGAAGATCGTGGAGAAGAACTCGAGAAGAAAGGTCCCTACAAATAGAGTTTTGTAATGATCTTATTAGATATACTTTCAGAATTTTATGTAATATTCTTAGTGAAAGTACATTCGGTTTTCTTCTTCTTAGAAATTGATGTATTATAGATTGGGTTGAGTGAATCTAAGTCTGTAATCATTTTGAGAGAAAAAGAGAAAGAGAAAGAGAAGAGAGAAAGAGAAAAGACTTTGAGTGAAGTCAAGGGAGAAGTCAACTGTTCAGGGGAAACAGGCTGTCAGGGAACCGATTCCTCGAGGAACAGAGTTGGTCCAAGTTTAGGATGTACAAAAGAGAGTCTTTTGGCCTAAAAGTTATTAAAGAGAATTGAGTCAAAATCCCTCGTGGTCAAGTTTTTTCTTCCTATTGGGCATAGGAAGTTTTCGTTGTAAAAATCTTGTGTTCCTAGTTCTTTCTTATTTCATGCAATTATTTCTTTCTTATTCAATCCTTCTTTTATTTCCACAAAAAGTTTGAAAATCTCTCCAACTACAATTCACCCCCCTCTTGTAGTTGCTTAAGTGTTCGTCCAAGACTAACAATTGGTATCAGAGCCTAGTTCCTCCAAAATCAGTTAATACTGAGGAGGTAGTTCCTGGAAACGATGAACACATCAGGAGAAAGATTGGAAGAAGGTTACTCAACTCAGCGTCCACCAATGTTTAATGGCAAGTATTATCCGTACTAGAAGAATCGTATGGAAATATTTATCAAGGCCGAAAATTATCAAGTTTGGAGAGTAATAGAGATTGGTGACTTCGAAGTCATAGAGAAAAATGAAAAAGGTGAAGAAATCCCCAAGCCACTCTCCAAATATGATAAAGATGACTTCGACAAGATGGAGATGAATAACTTGGCCAAAAAGATTCTCCACTGTGGTCTTGGTCCCCATGAACACAATCGAATCATGGGATGCAAATCAGCCAAGCAAATGTGGGAACTTCTTCAAGTTACTCACGAAGTAACAAACGAAGTCAAGAGATCAAAGATTGACATGCTCATGCACATATATGAGCTATTTCAAATGAAGCCTAAGGAGTCTGTCCAAGAGATGCTCACAAGGTTCTCCAACATCATTAATGAACTTAAATCTCTAGGAAAGATCATCACTCCGGAGGAACAAGTACGAAAAGTTCTACGAAGTCTTACTCAAGATGAAAAATGGATGGCAAAGGTTACTGCCCTGCTTGAAACAAAAGATTTCACCACATTCAATATCGAACAACTTTCCGGTTCCTTGTTGACTCATGAAATCCATCTAGGAACTCATGAAGTTGACTCTAATAGGTCTAAGGCATTGGCTCTCAAGTCCGATGACTTAGAGGATTCAGAAACTGATGATGAAGAGGTATCACTGATTGTGAAAAGATTCAAAAAGTTTTCAACAAAAACTACAAAGGGAAGAACTTGAAAGAACCAGGAAAGTTAAGGTGTCACAAGTGTGGAAGTCCGGATCACTTTATAAAGGAATGCCCTCTCTGGGAAAATGAAAAGAGCAAAGGAAAGTACAAGGAGAAGGGAAAGGAACAGCAAAAACCTTTCTCAAAAGTTAATATGAGAAGAGCCATGGTTGCTGCCTGGGGAGAATCCGATTCAGACGAGGAGCAGGAACAACCAGAAGAGGAGACAACTCATTTATGTCTCATGGCAAAAATAGACGAGGAAGAAGACTTGCCAAACAACAAGGTACGCATAAATGTTATTGAAGAAGAGTTAAAAGAACTTTCAAAGAATCAATTAATAAAACTACTTTTGGAAACTTTGGATGACTACAAGGCCATTTGTGTTAGAGAAGAAAATTTAGATTAAGCCTTAGAAGTCACCAAAGGACATTCAAATTGGTTTAAAACAGTGAATGCAAACATTGAGGAAAGATTCTTTGAAGTCTTTGATGAAAACCGACATATTCGAGAAGCTTTTGAAAATGCTAAAAATAAAAATTATTTCTTGAATATGGAAATGGCTGAATTGAAACTATTCGTTCCTGAAGGAACCAGTTCCTCTATAAATACCAGATCTGAGTTAGAAAAGTTAAAATTCGAACATGAAAAAGTTTTGAGTAAATATCTGGTACTTATAGAGAAAATGGAATCTTCAAGAACGACTCTTCCTGATCCAGTGAGCTGGATACAAAAATATAAAAATGAAGGAAGAAGTGGGTTAGGTTTCAATCACAAGAAGAAAAACAAAATGAAAAAATATGTTGATATTCCAAGCAGCCGAATATGCTCTTACTTTGGGAACAGTGGACACTTAGTGTCTGACTGTTCCTCCATAGAAGAACATATCAAAATGAACACCCACTTAGTTAAACAAGTTTGGAAAGTTAAGACAAATACAAGCCCGATAGAGGAACCCAAGTAAACTGGGTTCCTACCACTGACTGATTGCTTTGATACATGCTAAAGTGAGGGGGAACAACCTGTGGTACCTCGATAGCGGTTGTTCTAAACACATGACAGGTGATGAAGAGAAATTTCTCTCGCTTTCAGCCTATGATGGAGGAACTGTGACCTTCGAAGACAATCTTACCGGTAATCTGCTTAGTATTTCTCAATTCTCCGACAAAGGGAACAATGTAAATTTTACTGATGAATGTTGTGTAGTAAGTAATGAAGGAATAGGTACCAAAATCGTAGAACGAACAAGGAAAGGGAACACCTACGTTGTTGATCTCAACCTTGTTCCTAGGAACAATCTAACGTGTTTAAGTGCCGTCGATAATGAACCACTTCTTTGGCATAAAAGATGTGGTCACGCAAGTATGGCATTAATCCAGAAGCTAAGTGGTAAGGATTTGGTGGTTGGATTACCAACTATCAAAGCCTCAAACCATGAAGTTTGTGGACCATGTACAAAAGGTAAACAAGTTAGATCCTCGTTCAAATCAAAGAAAATGGTAAGCACACAAAGTCCCCTTGAACTGATTCATATGGACTTGTGTGGCCCTGTTCGAATCCAAAGTCGATCTGGTAAGAGATATGTGCTTGTAATAGTTGATGATTTTTCAAGATACACTTGGGTTATTTTTCTCCATGGCGAAGATGAGACGTTTTATGAATTTGTTAACTTTACAAAAAGAACTCAAAGAATAAGTGGTTTTAAAATTAAGCACTTGCGTTTTGATCATGGTAAGGAGTTTGAAAACTCCAAATTTGATGAGTTCTGCAAAAATGAAGGTCTTGATCACAACTTCTCAGCTCCTAGAACTCCACAACAAAATGGCATGGTAGAACGGAAGAATCGTACTTTGGAGGACATGGCAAGAACAATGATCATAGCAAGCAATCTTCCGAAGAATTTCTGGGCTGAAGCAGTGAATACGGCATGCTACATAATCAATAGAGTCATGCTAAGACCTATTGTCTTGAAGACCCCTTATGAGCTTCTCAAAGGAAGAAAACCCAATATCTCGTACTTTAGAATCTTTGGCTGTAGATGCTTTGTACATAACAATGGTAAAGATAATTTAGGAAAGTTTGATGCTAGAAGCGATGAGGCTGTTTTTATTGGATATGCTTTAAGTAGTAAGGCATATAGAGTTTACAAGAAACGAATAGTGTGTGTTGAGGAAAGTGTCCATGTTATTTTTGATGAAACTAACTCTCTGCAGGAACCTAGTCATGAAAATGACTTTGAAATAGGACTGACTCGTATTGAGGAGTCAGTAAACATTGATAAGGAGCTAACACCTGCAGGAACCAACAAAAAGCATATTTTTGAAGAAGAGATAGTTGTTCCCGATCCTGTTATACAGGAGGAACAGGCACCAGAAATTCATCTAGTAGACGAGACGAATGAAGCTCCTCAAACTGGAGGAGCAGAGACAAGAAGATTTGAACCAAGACCGTGGAACACAACAAGAATGTCACTCTTTTCCGCCCGCCAAAATCGGACACTAAAAACACGAAATCGGACGCTAAAGAGATTAGCATCCGATGATGGACGCTAAAAGGCCGATGCAAAACCCCTGGTCGCTAATTGTCCAATTAGCGTCCGCTAAGCGGACGCTAAAACTTTAGCGTCCGAAATTTCCGAGTTAGCATCCGCCTAGAAGGTTGGACGCTAATTAGCGTCCGATTGCAAACGGACGCTAATTAGAGTCCGCGTATAAACGGACGGTGATTATTAGGATCGGACGCTAATTAGCGTCCAACCTTCTACGCAGATGCTAATGATTAGAATCGGACGCTAAACGTTGAAACCAAATGCTCAAACAGACTCATCATTATCAGCTTTCATTTTACTTTATTATTTTTATTTAATTCATTTTATTAACTTTCAATTATTATTTAAAAATGAACAATGTCAGAATAACAAAAATTGAGAATTAAACAAATGAGAATTTTATTTAAATTAAATACATAATTACAATCTAATACCAAAATTTAGTACTATAATAGCATAATTACATTGTAACTTCAATATAATACAACAACTACAATCTAATAACAAAATGCTCAGACTCATCAGTCTTCTTCCTCCCTATCCCTTTCACTCCAACCTTTCTCTCTTCTAAGGACTTTGTATCCCCGGGTGGGTTCGTAACTTCGATTATCTCATCCCCTAGAGAAGCAACCGCAAGAACAAGGAAACCTTCTCGCCTATCGATTGCTGTGTATCCATACCTTGCAGCTTCAGCTGAGGCATCTGAACATACGATAGCCCTCCCAAACTGTCAAAAGTCGACAACAAAACGATACATATAAGCATTGTACTACAAGTATGGTATAATCCTAGATGAGATGATTGAAAGATCCAAGTACATAAGTTTCTGTTAAGTAGCATTAGTACCATGTAGCCTGCTGCAGGAAGAGAACAGATTGAGGGAAGGAAACCCTTCTGCAGATGTCTTAGCAGATTTGAACTTCGGGTTCCAGCACGAGTTCATTCAAGACTATGAATATACTAACAACTCGTATGAATGGGGAGTTACTTGACAATATTACATTCGAGAATGAAACGTCAAAAGAGTATCTACTAATACACACAACGAAGGAATTACTTGACAAAGATTTAACTACGTGAATATTTTTGCAAACTATGGAACAAAACTTCCAATACCACACCATAATAGGACTTTGTTTGGCAACTTCTTTATCTCCTCATAAGACGGTCCAGCGCTCAAATCAACAGCAAGGATGTTCTCCACAGAAACATCATAACTCTGAACAAATTATATATCAAGAATCAAAACATATAATATCTATCAACTATGTGCTGCTACTTCTGCAGTAGTATTTACAATTTCGCCAACTTTAATGGGTTCATAGGTCTTCTCCAGATAGTTGATGATCATCTTAAAATCATCAGATTCTCTGTCTAGGGGAGTTATTTTGCATCCGAGTTTCTTATAACGGTCTGATAATGGATCATCCAATGTCGAGCCACTCATATCACCAATCAGATGTGAAGCCACTGTTATATCCCTAACACTCTCAACTAATTAATCATAACCGAAAGTTAGATCACCAATTAAATTTTACAAGCGAGAAAAATGTTCGAATCGAAGAAATTACCAAAGAATTTCATTTCCATAACCATGAGTACACAACAATTAGCATAATCCCAAACAAAATACTCCTGAACGGTTTATTTCACACTGAAAATTTAGCACCTCAACATACTCTTTCAGCATAATCAACTATGCACAGTTCTTTAACATCAATTTTATTCCTATACTCCTCTTTATGAAAAAGCGATTTCGAATTTGTGCTTTCAAATGAACGAAAGAGTAGTCAAACTGAAAAGTGCAAATAATCAATTCCTTTTTCAGGTTAGCTTATACCTATTTAATCCAACCTTAAATTACCTAAATTACTCCTATTCACAATAAAGTATAAATTTGCAACAAATTTTAATCAGCATATTACAAATCAACGCAGCCAATAAAATAAAACACAATTCCTTAATCCCTTAATCCAACAAAAAAATTTGAACTCTGTTCAAATTTTCAACTAAAACTAACCAAAAGAAGAAAAAAAAATTATATAAAAAAAACTTACTTGAGCAACCATAGTAGAAGAAAGCATCAATTCAAGGTTACAAACTTCTTCGATCTCAATATTTTCACCAAATTAACATCCAAAAAAACAAAAAATTATCTAGAAATTAGAATTTCAACTTTCTTCAACTTAATTTCACAAACAAAAATTCCTAAAAATTATCAAAAATCAGGAATCCAAAGAGAAAGACAAATAAGAGAGAGAAAACAGAAGATTTTGGGAAGTATGGAGGATGTGAAAGGAAACGCAGAGGATTCCACGCAAGAGAGAGAAAGTGTGTAAGGAACAATGCACGAAAAAAAGCTTTAAGTTTAGATTAGTTCAATAGCGAACCCAAAACAACATATCCAAAAACCCAAACCAAAACAACAGCGAAAACGAAGATCTAAAAACGAAGATCCAAAAACGAAAATTGAAAACAAAAATTCAAAAACAAAAAATTTAAAAAGCGATAATTCAAAAACTGAAAATTTAAAACCAAAAATGAAAATTCAAAAAACGAAATTAAGAAACTAAAAATTTAAAAAGTGAAAATTAAAAAATTGAAAATTGAAAAACGGAAATCCAAAAACAAAAATTCAGAAACGAAAATAGAAAAATGAAAATCCAAAAACTGAGAATTCAAAAAGTGAAAATCCAAAAATGAAAATTCAACCGACGATTAAAAATAAAATAAAATATACCTGATAAAGAAGCGACGGTGATGCTTGAAGACGGCGATGATGCTCAGAGACATAAGCGGCGATGATGCAACCAACTGAACAAAACCCTAACCAAAACCAACTGAATAGTTTGAGGGAGATGAAGAGTTAGACAGAGGAAAGAATTGAGGTGAGAGAGAATTGAGGTGAGAGAGAATTGAGTGAGAGAGGACCATATGGAGTTATGGACAATTGAACGGTTTGGTCGATTGATTTTGGTAGGACCGATAAATTAGCGTCTGCCTAACGGACGCTAATTAGTGTCCGTTTTGTAAACGGACGCTAATTAGCGTCTATTTACGAGAGCGGACGCTAAAAAACAAGAAAGCAGACGCTAATTTGCGTCTGTTATAAATCAGACGCTAATTTTTAAATTACCGTCCACTTATACTGTCGGACGCTAAATTCAGACGCTAAAAAGGCAGATTCTTGTTGTGGAAACACTTGAAATCACATCCATTGGATTTAATAGTAAGTGATATTGAAAAGGGAACTCAAACGAGATCCCAACTGAAAAATTTTTTTGCTTTGCATCATTCATGGGTTTTAGGTTGTACCAAATGGACGTCAAATGTGCCTTTTTAAATGGATATTTGATTGAAGACGTCTATGTGGAACAACCTCGTGGTTTTGAAAACCCGGATCTTCCGAATCAAGTCTATAAGCTAGATAAAGCTCTTTATGGGCTTAAGCAAGCTCCTAGATTATGGTATGAAAGACTTTCAAAATTCTTACCTTCTAATGACTTTATACGGGGCAAAGTTGATAGGACCCTGTTCCTTCGATCCAAAGAAACAGACATCCTAGTGGTTCAGATTTATGTGGATGATATAATTTTTGGTGTAACTAACGAATCACTTTGTAAAGAATTTGCTGAGTTAATGCGTAGTGAATTTGAAATGAGTATGATGGGAGAGTTAAACTTCTTTCTCGGTTTGCAAATCAAGCAAACTGAAAAAGGAACAATGATCCATCAACAAAAATACGTAAAGGAGTTATTGAAAAAATATGGACTGTATCAAGCAAAATCAAACCATACTCCTATAGGAACAAGTACAAGGTTAGATGAGGATCAAAGTGGTAAGTCCGTAGATCAGAAACTCTATAGAGGTATGATTGGTTCCTTACTTTATCTAACTGCTAGTAGGCCTGTATATTCTTTAGTGTTGGTTTATGTGCAAGATTCCAATCAAATCCTAAGGAATCCCATTTGACAGCTGTCAAAAGGATTCTTAGATATTTGAAAGGAAGTGATGATCTTTGTTTGTTCTATCCTCGAAGTGACATCTTTGATCTAGTAAGCTATTCCGATGCTGACTATGCTGGAGACTTGGTGAATCGCAAAAGTACATCAGGTATTCTTCAGTTCCTAGGATCAAGCTTGGTTTCTTGGAGCTCAAAGAAACAAAACACTGTTGCTCTTTCCACAGCAGAAGCTGAATGGCAGCTGCTGCATGCTGCTCTCAGGTATTATGGATCAAGCAACAGGTACGTGACTTTGGCATAAAATTTAATTGTGTTCCTATATTCTGTGATAACACTAGTGCTATTTGCATTTCCAAGGATCCAGTTCATCACTCTAGGGTCAAGCATATTCACATTAGACATCATTTCCTAAAAGACAATGTAGAGAAAGGATTAGTCAAAGTTGATTTTTGTCATACTGAAAATCAAATAGCTGACATATTGACTAAACCTCTATCTAGGGACATGTTTGAAAAGATACGCTTGGAACTAGGAATGATAAAAATTGTTTAAATGTACACATGATGTTGATTCCCCCCAAATTGTTTCTTACTAAGTGTGTCCTGCAACCTTCATAAATTAAATTTCATACACCTAGATAGGGTCAAGTATAAGGACTCACATATGTCTCTGAATATTACCCTTAGTGTCCTTGCACATATTTGGTACGTATGTAGTTTGTATATTATGGACACAATTTTTATCATATGCAAGAGTAAATTTTTTATTTTCTTTTTCCATTTTCTTAATTTTCCTCCAAATTTCCTTGTTTCCTTTTCTTTTCACACCTTTCCGTCCAAAAGTAAAAACATTAATATGAATTATGGCCAAAATTACGCGTTCAATTAATCTAATGTTAAATGAAGAAACTTCATTAATTGCCTTCCAAAAACCCATAAACCGTTTCATTAAACCTAACTCTCCATTTCTATTTCACACGAAATCATGATTACATTATAAACCCAACCCATCACATCACTGACCCCTCATAATTTCCCTTTCACATCAACTCACTTGTCTCTCTCTATCTCTCCTCTTTCTCATCTTCAACCTTACCAAAACTCTGTCACCATGTCTTCCAAAACTCAAAATTCCGGTGATCATGAAAATTTCCCAAGAGATAAATCACCATCCCATGTTGAATTAAGTGCTCAAGAATCATCCAAGAACGAAACAGATTCTACCGGGTCAAAATCGACATCCTCTACTCCTGTTTCTCTCTCTCCGAAAAAGGAAGAAGGTGAAAACGAGATTGAAAGCGATCAAGAACAAGAGATTACCGTACCTACAAAGCGAGGTAAGAAAACAAAATCTTCACAATTTCTTGTGGGCTTTTGTGTAGATGTTGCATGGTGCAAAAAGTCTAAGTTGAATGAGTTATTGAAAATTTTGAAATTTCAGAAATGGTTAAAAATTATTAGCGTAGATGATGGTCTTTATGAAAAGGAGATGAAAGCTTTTTGTTCTGGGTTCACTATAACTGAGGGTGTGTGTGTGTCAATTATCAATGGGTCTGTAGTTACCATCACTGAGAAGAAACTGGGGGAGTGGTTTGATGTTCCGAATGAGGGTTACAAGGACTACATTAAGGGTAGGGCTAAGCTGAACATAAATGGAGTTTCTAATGCTCAAATTCTTGCTTTCTTAGACGGCAATTCACATGCTTTATCTTTAGATCAAAAAGAATTGTCTCCCTTTCATAAGCTGCTATTTCAATTACTTGGCGTTTCATTTTACCCCGTTCCTTAAAAAGAACCCAGGCAAGTCTAATGGATCTTTCCATTATGTACTGCCTTGCTGAAAACATAAAAATCAACCTTCCCTCCTTGATAATTTCACATCTCTCTTACTGCATTACCCATAACACCAAAGTGGGTTATGGAAATCTTCTTTCCTCTGTTTTCAAACAATGCAAAGTTAAACTGCCTACTAGTCCCTCTGTAACACCCCAAAACTTTGGTTCTAAAACTTTATAAAACATTCACTTTTCATTAAGATATCTGACCAAACCTTTAGGGTGTTACCGCCGCATCTATTGTTCAAAATAAATGCAAGGCTAATTAAAAAAAAAATTTAACTCACAAACCAAAGTATCAAAATACAAACTAAGTTGTCTACAACCAAACTAAACAATCTCAAATGACAGTACTGTAATGTTTATTAAACAAGGTGAACTAAAAAACTATAAATTCACTCATTCCTGCAACGTAGTCCCTTTCACCAACCTGCACAATATAAATATGGAACAGAACAAAGAAAAACAAAAACACAAAAATTAGCGAAAGCTAAGTAACTACAACTCCATCCCGTAAAATAATAATAATAATAGTTATATTTTAAAAATAATTTTTACAGCATACATACAAATATAATAAAATGTAGACAAGTATAACATAAAACAGACATGTATAACGTAATACAAACAACTATATAACACACTTAATCAATTTAAATACTCCAAGTTTATATGATTCACACAACATCAAATTTAATTATTAGAGGGGAATTAAACGTCAGTAGGCCGGGACTAATCCCAGTAACCACCTACTTCAACATGGGTCGTCACCCAGATAATTAAGAGTAATGGCCAATATCGTTTTGCAGAACGTCCCTAGTGTGCACACCCCTCACTAATCTAATGGATATCCGCAATGCGCACCAATAGTATTAGGAGGAAGACAATAAAAAGTTGTAACAGAATAAAATTAAGTACTGTTCATCACCTATGGAGGATCCAAGTCCACAGGATTATTCCCTCAATATTATTTCCACTTTACATGATTAATATATTTTAATAGTTATGGCACATCAAAAAAATCACATTAACATTAACATGAACGTCTTTAGTTCAAATAATATTTTTCACAACTTAGCCACTTAATAAAAATTATAATAATCAACGTCCATAATTCATAGTAACCAATATATCCATCATTAGAGCCTCATAGAGTCACAATATATATCAACTTATAATACCGTTCGCTACATCATTAACACACTAGTTATACCCATTAAGTACATTATCAATATTAGCATAATTTTAATACGATGGTATAATTAGGTACATTGAAAAAATCCACTTTCATAACAACAATACCAGTAGATACATATATATTATACGCAGGGATAATAGTACTATAGTAATAATAATAATAATAATAATAATAATAATAATAATAATAATAATAATATATAATATATAATAATAATAATAATAATAATAATAATAATAATAATAATAATAATAATAATAATAATAATTTTAGTCATAGAAAGTACTATACGATTCCTGTCACATAATATACATCTAACATAAACATAGAATCACATAACCACATGTATTACACATAGCACATACAATTCCTAACGGGATTCTAGTTGTTGATGGACATTGTGAATTGCCTCAAACGCGTCCCAAATATAGCAATATCAACTAAAAGTCACCTTCTACGAAGTTTCCGTCTACAACAAATAATATCACCTCAAGTTAGTCACTTAATATAATATCCCGAAAAATAATTATTCAAAATTAGAAAATTAATAGTAAATGACAAAGTCAAATAACCAAGGTTGCAAAGAACAAATTTAAAAGCTTTGAAAAAAAAAAGTGACATAAGGAAATTTTTTTTTTTCTTGAAAGTTGTTTCAACGTGACAGCAAGTCACGGATCTCTCGTGGAATTTGCTGCACAGGTAATCTTTTCCTCTTTCTCTTTTTTTTTTTTTTTTTGTATTAAAACTTCTAAAGCTTGACAAACAAATTTTTAAAGAACTGGTGCACGCAGCACGCAGCAGCGAGAAGCAGGAGGAAGAAAGGAAAGAAGAAAGAAGAAGAAGAAAGAAGAAGACTGACGCCGGATTCCGGCCAAGTCATCGGGTTTAAAAAGTTTTTTTTTTTTTTTCTGTTGAAACCTTCGAAACACAACAATGGTGATTTTAGATCTGAAATTTAAAACTTACCAAAAAGATGAAGAAAGTGTATTACGTGAGAATTTTTGGGTGTTTAGGGTATATATATGTGTGTAAATCTAGGGTTTTCACTAAAAGATAAGTAATTAAAAAAATTTCAGAATTTTCTTTTCTCTCTATCTTTCTTTTTGAACGAAAAAAAATCTGATTTCGAATTTTTTTTTTTTTAAAGATAAAAATCTGATTTAATAAATAAAAACAGTTTCATAAAAAAAAATCTTATTTATTATGATTTTACTTTATTTTTTTCCAGAATTTTATATTTATAAAATCTTATTATAACAAAATAAATTTTATAAAATAGTTACAAAAATTTGGGATATTACATCTACTCTCCCTTAAAAGAAAGTTCGTCCTCGAACTTTAACATTATCGTTCGCTATTAATATGCAAACAAAAAGTTAGTATCACATTCTACCCCCCTTAAAGAGTTTCGTCCCCGAAACTCAAGCGTACCTGCTGAAAAAGTTCGGGATATCGGTTTTTCATATCATCTTCGGCTTCCCATGTAGCCTCTTCAGAAGTTTGACTTGACCATAACACCTTAACTAATTTTACCGCCTTGTTCCGGGTACTTCTCGTTTTGGTATCAAGGATTCTAACCGGGCGTTGCTCAAAGGATAAGGTCTCATCTAGTTCAATGGTTTCAGGTTGAATGACATGGGTAGGATCATGGACATATTTTCGAAGTTGAGACACATGAAAGACGTTATGGACATTAGCTAACTCCATTGGTAAGGCTAATCTATAGGCTACTTCCCCAATTTGCTCCAAGATGGTCCAATGTAACGTGGACTCAACTTTCCTTTCCTACCAAATCTCATGACACCCTTTGTTGGTGACACTTTTAGCAAAGCCTTCTCCCCAACCTCAAATTCCATCTCCCTTCTATTCTGATCTGCATAAGCCTTTTGTCGATCTTGAGCTGCCCTCATGTGCTCCTGAATAAGCCTAACTTGTTTCGTTGTTTCTTCAATCATCTCAGGCCCTAAAGTCATCGTCTCACTTATGTCACTCCAACACAAAGGACTCCTACATTTTCGTCCATACAGTGCTTCATACGGTGCCATCTTTATGCTTGAGTGATAACTGTTGTTATACGAAAACTCTATAGTTGGCAAATAATCATCCCAAGATCCTCCAAAGTCTATCACACATGCTCTCAACATATCCTCCAATGTTTGAATTGTTCCTCTGTCTGTCCATCTGTTGCAGGGTGGAAAGCTGTACTAAATTTGAGCAATGTCCCAAAGGCTTGTTGAACCTCTCCCAAAACTTGGACAAAAATCTCGAGTCTCTATCTGAAACGATATCCTTTGGTACTCCATGCAGTCTAACAACCTCTCGCACATATGCACTAGCCAACTGTTGCATACTCCATGTATCCTTCATTGCTATAAATCTGGCCGACTTTGTCAATCGATCCACTATAACCCATATGGCATTCTTAGCTGACTTAGTAAGTGGTAATCCCATCACAAAATCCATTGAAATAGACTCCCATTTCCAACTCGGCACTTCTAAAGGTTGCATCATTCCACCAGGTCTCATATGTTGAATCTTCACTTTCTGACACGTCAAACACTTTGCAACAAACTCTGCCACTTCACGTTTCATGTTTTTCCACCAAAAATGCTGCTTCAAATCCTTATAGAGTTTATCTCCTCCAGGATGCACAGAATATGGCGTATTATGAGCTTCTTCCAAAATCTTTCTTTTTAACTCCTCATCCTTAGGCACACACCATCTTCCCTTGTACTTCACAACACCATTTTCATCAATGTCAAACTCGATGACAACTCCATCTTCTTTCATTTTCTTTATCTTCACCACATCTCACTACTTTGCTTCTCTCGAATCTCATCGAATAAGGTGGGTTGCACACATAGTGCATTCAATTGAGCTTCCACTTGCCCTTGCTCCATGACTTCTAAACTCATGCTCCTGAAATCTTCACACAATCTCTCAGATAACACCATCATGTTCATCAAATGACTAGTCTTCCTACTCAACGCATCAACAAATTTATTTGCTTTACCCTCATGATACAAAATCTCTAAATCATAATCCTTAATGAGTTCAAGCCATCTCCTCTGTCTCATGTTCAACTCCTTCTGAGTAAATATATATTCAGACTTTTATGATCAGTGAAAATCTTACATGACACACCATACAAATAATGTCTCCAAATCTTCAATGCGAATACTACAGCAGCTAACTCTAAATCATGAGTAGGGTAATTCTGTTCATAAGGCTTAAGTTGTCTCGAAGCATATGCTACCACCTTACCATGTTGCATCAGTTTACATCCTAACCCATTCTTAGAAGCGTCACTATACACCTCAAAACCTTCTAATCCAGATGGTAACGTCAAAACTGGTGCTGAAGTAAGTCTTTGGTTCAATTCCTGAAAAGCTTTCTCACACTTCTCATCCCACTGAAATCGAGTTGTTTTCTTCATCAAATTTGTCAAAGGTTGAGCGACTTTTGAGAAATCTCGCACAAACCTCCTATAATAGCCAGCAAGTCCTAAGAAACTTCTAATCTCAGTCACATTACTAGGTCTCACCCATTCCGTTACTGCTTGTATCTTTGATGGATCTACAACAACACCTTCTTTCGAAATCACATGACCTAAAAATGCAACTTTCTCGAGCCAAAACTCACATTTTTATAACTTAGCATACAATTTTTTTTCTCGAAGTATCTCCAAAACTTTCCTCAAATGACCATCATGCTCTTCTTTGTCCCTTGAATACACCAATATATCATCTATGAACACCACCACAAATCTATCTAAATACGGCTGAAATGTCCTATTCATAAGATCCATAAATGCTGCAGGTGCATTAGTAAGTCCAAATGGCATCACTGTGAACTCATAATGCCCATACCTCGTACGAAACGCTGTTTTTGGTATATCTTCCTCCGAAATTCTCAATTGGTGATACCCAGACCTCAAATCAATCTTAGAGAAAATTCCAGCACCCTTAAGTTGATCAAATAAATCCTCAATCCTAGGCAATGGGTACTTATTCTTTATTGTAACATTATTCAACTCTCTGTAATCAATACACAACCACAAGGTTCCATCCTTCTTTCGAACAAATAACACTGGTGCTCCCCAAGGTGAAACACTTGGCCTAATATACCCTTTCTCCAATAATTCCTCCAATTGCACTTTCAACTCTTGCATCTCTGCAGGTGCCATCCTATATGGTGCCTTAGAAATAGCTCCAGTTCCAGGCACTAGGTCAATCTTAAAATCCATTTCTCTCACTGGCGGCATCCCTGGAATATCTTCTGGAAAATCATCTTGGAACTCACTTACCACAGGTATTTGAGATATCTCTCCATCCTCCACACTCACGTCCTTCACATGGCACAAATATATGGGGTAGCCCTTCCTAATATAGGTTTTGAATGACATGGCTGACACAATACTGACTCCAGGTTTAGAAACAATTCCTTGATAGGATATTCTATTTCCCTTTGGCCCCTAAGAGACACCTTTTGAGTATGACACTCTATCCTAGCTTTATACTTAGCAAGCCAATCCATCCCCAATATTACATCGAAGTCGGGTAGGTCAAACTGAATAAGATCAGCCGGCAAATCAGATCCTAATATGGTAATGGGTATGTCTTGGTCAATCTTAAAATCCATTTCTCTCACTGGCGGCATCCCTGGAATATCTTCTGGAAAATCATCTTGGAACTCACTCACCACAGGTATTGGAGATATCTCTCCATCCTCCACACTCACGTCCTTCACATGGCACAAATATATGGGTAGCCCTTCCTAATATAGGTTTTGAATGACATGGCTGACACAATACTGACTCCAGGTTTAGAAACAATTCCTTGATAGGATATTCTATTTCCCTTTGGCCCCTAAGAGACACCTTTTGAGTATGACACTCTATCCTAGCTTTATACTTAGCAAGCCAATCCATCCCCAATATTACATCGAAGTCGGGTAGGTCAAACTGAATAAGATCAGCCAGCAAATAAGATCCTAATATGGTAATGGGTATGTCTTGGTCAATCTTAAAATCCATTTCTCTCACTGGCGGCATCCCTGGAATATCTTCTGGAAAATCATCTTGGAACTCACTCACCACAGGTATTGGAGATATCTCTCCATCCTCCACACTCACGTCCTTCACATGGCACAAATATATGGGGTAGCCCTTCCTAATATAGGTTTTGAATGACATGGCTGACACAATACTGACTCCAGGTTTAGAAACAATTCCTTGATAGGATATTCTATTTCCCTTTGGCCCCCTATGAGACACCTTTTGAGTATGACACTCTATCCTAGCTTTATACTTAGCAAGCCAATCCATCCCCAATATTACATCAAAGTCGGGTAGGTCAAACTGAATAAGATCAGCCGGCAAATAAGATCCTAATATGGGAATGGGTATGTCTTGGTATAGAGAACTACAAGGAACTACTTCTCCTGAAGGTATTGCAATGAAAGTTTGACACAAGATTGAGGGTTTTAGACCTAACTTTTCAACAAATGAACTAGCTATGAAAGAATGAGACGCCCTAGAATCAAAAAGCAAGTAAGCAGGGTTAGAGTTTACGAGGAAAGTACCCGTCACAACATTGGCGTTGGTGTCTGCTTCATTTTGGTTCATAACATAGATTCTTCCATTGTTGCCTCGAGCGCCATTTCCATTGTCATTCTGATTGTTGTTTCCTCCATTTGCTCGATTATTATTCTGACCATTATGCTGAGTATTGTTCCCCCCTTGAGCATTCGAAGTTTGACCCTGGGAGTTGTTGTTGTTATAGGGATGGTTATTGTTGTTCTGGTTCTGATTAGGCCCATGACCATTCCTATTCCCCCCATTGTTCCCATTTTTTCCATTATTCTGACGCTTGGGACACTGATTAGCTTTATGTCCTTTCTCTCCACAAGCATAACAAGTTATTGGGTCTCCTTGATAGGTAAATCCTGGGTGGCTTTTGTTACACTTCCTACAAGTAGGGTTCTGGGTACGGGATCCTTGCTGGTTTGATCTCCCCTGACCTTGGTAGTTGCTAAGATTCCCTTGATAATTACCACCACCATTAGTGTGATTATTGCCCCCATTATTATTGTTACCCCCATATCGAGGTTTCTTGGCATTCCCATAGTCATTTTGATTGTTAGGTGGATCTTTTCTCTTATTCCTCCCCATAACTTCCTCTTCACGCCTCAAAATCCTCTCAATATTAGAAGCCTTAGCATAAGCCTCCTGAAAAGTTGCAGAAGTTGCTCCCCCAAGTCTGGTCTGAATTCTAAATGCTAAACCATCCTCAAACTTTTGAGCCTTAGCTCTCTCATCTGGCACAACATTAGGGCAAAATCTAGCTAACTCATTGAACTTTTGGGCATACTCTTGCACAGACATAGTACCCCCTGGTTAAATCTAGTGAACTCATTGTATTTCTGCCTCCTAATATGTTCAGGGAAAAATCTATCCTTAATAGCAACCTTAAAAGCATTCCAATTAAAGTTTTCCTGAGCTCTAACAATAGGTCCTTGACTCTCCCACCAAGTGTCTGCATCCTCCCTCAAATAAAAGGTAGCTTGGTCTACTTTTTGAGCTTCAGGTGTCCCAGTAGTACAGTGAATAACTTATCAAAGTCTCTTAGCCAGTTCTCTAAGAGTAAGGGTCTTCCTTTCCTACAAAGATTGGAGGTTTAAGGGTTGCTAACTTCTTTGCCATAGCAGCTTGTGGGTCCTCTCCACCATTATTCCCTAATTGGTTTTGTAACACTAAACCCATACGTTGCGAAAGTTGTTCAAGAGATCTCATCTCTCAAGCAGTTGTTCAGGGGTTTCAGCCATTTGTTCAAAAGTCCTCCTACGAGATCTAGTGTATACTTGATAGGTTTGCATACAATTCCTGCACATTAGCATTGGTATTACTACATCTATTCACCCATACATGGTCTTGCACATCGTTTTATTTACTCAATACAACTTTCATCATAAGAAAATTACATGCCTCAACAAAATATATTTCATCATAACATTTCAAGACAACTTTGCATGCTTGCTTCCATCAAATTTGACAAGTAAACAACAATTATAACAAGAACTTAAACTCTATTCAACTCAAATAGTCAAGTAATAAATTCCTAATAAAACACATATATAGGAACTTAGAAGAATTTCCAATACTACTAAAGAACTTAGTATACAAACCTTATTAAAATATAAATTTCTAAATCTATGGTTACGGTCATCGAGCACAATATTTTTGTTAGTTACAACATCTAAACATATAGAACGAAAAAAACAATTAATAAGCACTGAAATAAGTGTCTTCACATTAAGGCACGTAAACCCTTTTCGATCCCACTCACACCGTTTATTTTAATGTTTATTATACCTATATTATTTAACCTTAGACTCGTAATTATTTACAAATTTTATTAACTCCTAATTTATATATTATTATTATAACCTAAGCTCTGATACCAATTTGTAACACCCCAAAACTTTGGTTCTAAAACTTTATAAAAATTCACTTTTCATTAAAATATCTGACCAAACCTTTAGGGTGTTACCGCCGCATCTATTGTTCAAAATAAATGCAAGGCTAATTAAAAATAAAAATTTAACTCACAAACCAAAGTATCAAAATAACCAAACTAAGTTGTCTCTTAAACCAAAACTAAACAATCTCAAATGACAGTACTGTATGTTTATTAAACTAGGTGAACTTAAAAACTATAAATTCACTCATTCCTGCAACGTAGTCCCTTTCACCAACCTGCACAATATAAATAGGAAAGAACAAAGAAAACAAAAACACAAAAATTAGCGAAAGCTAAGTAATTACAACTCCATCCCGTAAATAATAATAATAATAGTTATATTTTAAAAATAATTTTTATAGCATACTACAAATATAATAAATGTAGACAAGTATAACATAAACAGACAGTATAAGTAATACAACATGTATATAACACACTTATCAATTTAATACTCCAAGTTTATATGATCACACAACATCAAATTTAATTATTAGAGGGAATTGAACGTCAGTAGGCCGGGACTAATCCCAGTAACCACCTACTTCAACATGGGTCGTCACCCAGATAATTAAGGTAATGGCCAATATCGTTTTGCAGAACGTCCCTAGTGTGCACACCCCTCACTAATCTAATGGGTATCCGCAATGCGCACCAATAGTATTAGGAGGAAGACAATAAAGAGTTGTAACAAATAAAATCAAGTACTGTTCATCACCTATGGAGGATCCAAGTCCACAGGATAATTCCCTCAATTATTTCCACTTTACGTGATTAATTATTTTAATAGTTATGGCACATCAAAATCACATTAACATTAACATGAACGTCTTTAGTTCAAATAATATTTTTCACAACTTAGCCACTTAATAAAATTATAATAATCAACGTCCATAATTCATAGTAACCAATATATCCATCATTAGAGCCTCATAGAGTCACAATATATATCAACTTATAATACCGTTCGTTACATCATTAACACACTAGTTATACCCATTAAGTACATTATCAATATTTTAATATGATGGTATAATTAGGTGCATTAAAAAATCCAATTCATAACAACAATACCAGTAGATACATATATATTATACGCAGGGATAATAGTACTATAGTAATAATAATAATAATAATTTTAGTCATAGAAAGTACTATACATTTCCTGTCACATAATATACATCTAACATAAACATAGAATCACATAACCACATGTATTACACATAGCACATACAATTCCTAACGGGATTCTAGTTGTTGATGGACATTGTGAATTACCTCAAACGCGTCCCAAATATAGCAATATCAACTAAAAGTCACCTTCTACGAAGTTTCCGTCTACAACAAATTATCACCTCAAGTTAGTCACTTAATATAATATCCCGAAAATTAATTATTCAAAATTACAAAATTAATAGTAAATGACAAAGTCAAATAACCAAGGTTGCAAAGAACAAATTTAAAAGCTTTGAAAAAAATAAAAACGTGACATAAGGAAAATTTTTTTTTTCTTGAAAGTTGTTTCAACGTGACAGCAAGTCACGGATCTCTCGTGGAATTTGCTGCACAAGTAATCTTTTCCTCTTTCTCTTTTTTTTTTGTATTAAAACTTCTAAAGCTTGACAAACAAATTTTTAAAGAACTGGTGCACGCAGCACGCAGCAGCGAGAAGAAGGAGGAAGAAAGGAAAGAAGAAAGAAGAAGAAGAAAGAAGAAGACTGACGCCGGATTCCGACCAAGTCATCGGGTTTAAAAAGTTTTTTTTTTTTCCTGTTGAAACCTTCGAAACACAACAATGGTGATTTTAGATCTGAAATTTAAAACTTACCAAAAAGATGAAGAAAGTGTATTACGTGAGAATTTTTGGGTGTTTAGGGTATATATATGTGTGTAAATCTAGGGTTTTCACTAAAAGATAAGTAATTAAAAAAATTTCAGAATTTTCTTTTCACTCTATCTTTCTTTTTGAACGAAAAAAAATCTGATTAAAAAAAATTCTGATTTCGAATTTTTTTTTTAAAAGATAAAAATCTGATTTAATAAATAAAAATAGTTTCATAAAAAAAATCTGATTTATTGTGATTTTACTTTATTTTTTTCCAGAATTTTATATTTATAAAATCTTATTATAACAAAATAAATTTTATAAAATAGTTACAAAAATTTGGGATATTACACCCTCCTTTTCTCTTGAGCCAGAAAATTATCTTACAAAAGAAACTCTGACTATGCTGAGCTTGAGGTTGGTAAATCGGAAGATAGATTTTGAGAGAGAAGAAACTCCTGTAAAGGTTGAAATGGGTAGTAAGAAGAAGTTGGATGAAGAAGGGGTTCCTAGTGGGTCTGTCAGGAAGAGCCAAAGGTTGGCTGGGTCCAAGTTCCAGAAGGAGCAGGATCAAGGTGACACAGTCTTTATTCACCTAAATTCTGATCCTTTCCCTTCTATTGCTGTGGATTTTCCGTTACTGTCTACAACTGGGCTTAACAAGCTACTCCGGGAAATTCAGGACTCCTTGACCCTTCTGCACACCAGGATCAATGCCATTGAAGCTACTGTTAATGTTCTGGACTCTCAGCAGCAACAACAATTGCTTGCAATCAAGAATGCTGATACTGGGATCAGGAACAAGGTGGATGGTGTGCTCTCCAAGATCGATTATGTGGTCTATTCTCTCTTCAAAAGAACCAAACTCTAACTTCTCTTAACTTTGGAACGATTAAACAAGTTCTTTTTTTGGCTGTAATTATTAAACAATCTTTTGGATTTCTCTTCTGGTGTCCTTCTGAGACACATGAAGTACTTTCATTATCTCTTTAATTTCTTCACTTTCTTTTGCCTTACTCTGCATATTGCATAATTATTGCTGTCTGTAATGTTGCTTTCTGCATGCCTATTTTGTTTGTGTGTTTGGATGGCTAATATTATGAGATGTATGTTTGAGCAACTCGCTTGTTGCCTTTGACGGTGGACTCTCTAGTGCTGCAGGTACAATACTTGGTTTTGATAATGACAAAGGGAGAAGTGATATGAGTGTCGTCAAAATTTTTTTTTTTATCTTAGTTCCTATGTATATTTATCTCATCCCTGTTCCCAGTCAAGTCTGATCCTGTTCCCAGTCTCAGTAGAGTTTTAATTAAGTTAGGTTGTGTATAGTTTGTGTCGTTTCTTTTCTTAGTCTTTAGATTCTTTAGATATTTTTCAAAAAACATAAAAACATTAAAAACAAATTTAATTAAGGATGTAATTTCTTATTTGTGTTATTCGGTTAATATTATGGATGTAATAAATTTATTATATTAAGTTTCCATAATATTTTGTTTAGTTAGTGTGTGCAGCATGTTTATTTTTCCTACAATCTAGGAGCCGCCAAACACTAACCTAAGCATGCGCTTAAAAATAGATCGTTGAGGTAGTTCCTACATTTTAGGAACCACAACAACTAATATATTTATAAGGCGTGTGAACGTGGAGAAGTGGCTGAGTTTAAGGAAGCCCAACTGCCAACGGAATTATCAACAGACATATTGTGGAAAAGTGGCTGAAGCTACGTGTGATCTTGGAGAAGATCGTGGAGAAGAACTCGAGAAGAAAGGTCCCTACAAATAGAGTTTTGTAATGATCTTATTAGATATACTTTCAGAATTTTATGTAATATTCTTAGTGAAAGTACATTCGGTTTTCTTCTTCTTAGAAATTGATGTATTATAGATTGGGTTGAGTGAATCTAAATCTGTAATCATTTTGAGAGAAAAAGAGAAAGAGAAAAAGAAGAGAGAAAGAGAAAAGACTTTGAGTGAAGTCAAGGGAGAAGTCAACTGTTCAGGGGGAACAAGCTGACAGGGAACCAGTTCCTAGAGGAACAGAGTTGGTCCAAGTTTAGGTTGTACAAAAGAGAGTCTTTTGGCCTAAAAGTTATTAAAGAGAATTGAGTCAAAATCCCTCGTGGTCAAGGTTTTTCTTCCTATTGGGCCTAGGAAGCTTTCCTTGTAAAAATCTCGTGTTCCTAGGTCTTTCTCATTTCATGCAATTATTTCTTTCTTATTCAATCATTCTTTTATTTCCGCAAAAAGTTTGAAAATCTCTCCAACTACAATTCAACCCCCCCCCCCCTCTTGTAGTTGCTTAAGTGTTCATCCAAGACTAACACCAAATTTTTTTAGGAGTTTGATTCTATATGTTTAAAATAATTGTTTATGTTAATAAAAAATAAAGTTGAAATAATCTTTAAGTACTCAAAAAAATTTCATAAATAATTTGAAAACCATAAATAATTTGAAAACCATAAATTTTGATTTATAAACTCTCTTAAAATCATTAAGTATTTCTTCAATTTTTTGAATTATTTAAATTATTTTATATATAAAAAGGGGTTATTTAGGTAACTAACTCAGATCTCGTTAATATTTATTATAGACTTTGATTGCGTAGACGAGGAATATCAAGAGTGTTAATCCGTTCGTGAACTTAACTTTTTGGGCACGCGTCACGAGATAATCTCCGATGTCCATCTAAACTGTAATAGCCTATATTTTAAGCAGGTTGAATAACGACTTTATAAATGAGATTTGATAAGTATAATAGCTGATATTTTCAGACATGTTTTAGTCAACGTTAGCTATGTTCATATTAGTAAAGAAATTACTTTGAGAATTATTTTTATCGTCTAAAGTAAGTTCCAAGCACAAATAAGTTAGTATGGATTTTATATAATAGAGACATTGTGTTAAGGATTTTAAGCTTTGAAATAAAGAGAAACCATTTTTAATTACAAATTATGTCTCCTCACTCATGCTACCCACTCTAGATGCTAGACCATCTCTCTCTCCTTTCCATAACTTCTCAATCAAGTACCAAAGTGTATTTTTCCCATAGATCAATTATTCTCTTCAAGATTTCAGTTTAATGACCCAAGTGGTTAAGAATTGGGAGAAACCTTAAAACCAAAATAAAACCCCAAACAATAATTTTCTCTCTCCTCTGATTTTATACCCCGTAATGTGCATGCTCAATTTCTGCATTTTGGAGTTGGAATTTGACCAAACTTATTGAATCAAAGTTGTATATATTGAAAAGTTATTGAACTTAGACCCAAAGATCACTTGATTTGGAGTTCGGAGCTATGAGTTATGGTCTTTGCAAATTTGGTGTTGCTACCTCCATTTCTCTCTCCTCTGTTTTATTCTGACAATCTGTTGCCCCAATTATCTACAACATGAAATCCAATTTTGCTCTTTGTTGCTGAATCAAAGTTGTAGATCACTTCGAGCTAATGAATTTGGGCACAAAAATCACTTGATTTGGAGTTCAGAGCTATGAGTTATGGTCTTTGTAAGTTTGTTGTTCCTATCTTCATTTCTCTCTCCTCTGTTTTTTCCGACAATATGTTTCCTCAATTATCTATAACATGCAATCCAATTTTGCTCTTTGTTTCTGAATCAAAGTTGTAGATCACTTCGAGCTAATGAATTTGAGAACAAAAATCGCTCAATTTGGAGTTCGGAGATATGAGTTACGCCTTACACAAGTTCAGCACTACTGCTGTACTTTGTGTTGCGCTGCTGCCGTGATTGGCTTGCTTGCCTTGTTGCTGCCATTATCTTGGTATTCCTTTCCATATGAAGGTATAAGCTAATTTTTCTTAATTCCTCATCTCCTTTATTCCAATTAAGTGTGGTGCAATTGGATTTTATATTCGATTTTAGAAATAAACTTGGTTCTCAATTTTGTTATTGATTAGCAAATATAATTATGATAAGAATGTTTAAACTTAAAGATTGATATTTTATCTTTCTTATTGGATTGAAGCTTCTAATATGAAGTAAGCCTCTTAAGTAAGTTTATAAAAACTGATTTTTTTTTTATAAATTATGTCGTTTGATAATACTCTCTGAAATCATAATGATGTTAATTAGAGATGAATTGATGTTGTGAGTTGGATTAGTAGAATGGGTTGTATATAAGATTGTGGTGGTTAGTTCATGGAAGAGCTTAAGTATGAGTAATTCAATTTGTTTATCTAAATTGTTGTGAGGATGGTTAATGATTGTTGTTATTGTTTTGAGGTGTTGTTGGAGTATGTATATGGAGATAATTATGAAGTTCGAGCTATAGTTGGTTATCCAAATGTCGAATTATTGGGAATCGTTTAAGGTACACACATGTCCTTCCACCTTTGAATCTATATTCTGTTTTATGTGATTTCATGTGCTGAGTTAATAAGCCTTTTATATAAATACAAAATTATTCAAAGTGTTATTGTGTGTTTACAAGAGTTGTTAACTACATATTTGGTTTTAAGCTATGAGCGAAAGCTATATATGTGATGAGTTTTACTGAGTGATATTTTATTAGAAGAACTGATTGGAGGTAGTTGAATCCTTCAATAATATAGATGTGTGATTTATTAAACCTACTTGTTTCCACATCGAATTTATAATAAGTTTTTATGCTTAGTAAGTTGATCTTTTATATGAAAGTGTAGCTATGAGAATTAAAGCAAGGATCTTTAGTATATCTAACTATATAAGTGGTTTTACACAAGTACTTCGATTTACGAACTAAGCCGGGACGTCGACTCGATATCTTTATGAACTCGCTTTCGATTTAAACTATAGTTATATTTGAAAGTTTCAGAGAAAAAGAAAGGAATTTTGATCAAGGATGTTGAGTTAAAATTTCAGGTTTAAGCAATTGTGAAAATATTTGTGATAATATTTATATGGAACTTCTGAAAGTATGAAAAACTCTTTATTAGATTTGAGATTTGATTATATATGATCATGAACTTTGAAAATTATGACTTGGAGTTATGAACAAATATGACTCGTGAAATTATAAATCAGAATTTTCTAGTTCTATTAATGTCGGGGAGGATCTTTACTCCTACTTAAATTTTTATGAAGAAGTTCTCATAGGAAAAAGTCTCTCAAATTTGGGTCAATTAATGAATATTATTTTCGGATTTAAGTTTGGAAACACGTAAGTCTAGTGAAACAAGTTATATCTTTACAGAATATCATGGATGAATTATGTTATATGGAGTTTGGAATCTAAGTTAGAATGAGTTTGCTGTGAGATGGGTACTTGTGAAGTTCTATTTAATAAAATACAATTGCGCTTTGAGGATATTATTAGAAGTAGTCATATCCCAAGATTTACTTATGGCGTATAAACAAGGTGAATGGTATCACCCAAAAATCTCCGAAAATAATATGGAGCTTGGTATATATTAAGAATGAAGATTTGTGATGTCATAATTGAAGGATGAAGTAATTGTTGGGAGGTTCTAACTAAGAATGAAGATGTTATGTGGTGGACGTAGATTAGATAGTTGGGAATAGTAAATTTGGATGTGAATTTCAAAGGTCAAATATTAATTTATGAGTTAATGAGTTGTTACAGAGGTTTGTGAGTTCAGAGGATGTGTAGGATTTGAGATATGAATGTCGTATCAGTGAAATAAAGGATCCAATCTTGTGGTGGTTTAGATGAGTATATTAGAGAGATATAATTTACAATACTTATGTAATAAAAGATCTATCCGCAAAGGGGTCAAGTAAAAGAGTTTGGAGCATAATTTCGTCTATTGGATGAGTAAGATTATATAAATGGATGTTGGGAAAGAAAAATATAAATCTAGATAATAGAGAGCTGGTAATTAAAGTTATATAATGACAATACTAAGCGTATGGTGTTAAGCCTAATATGAGCTTTCAGTACAAATACATGGGGACGTATGGTTGTGAATTATAAATTTGAGAAGGATGAGGACAACGAGTGGAGTATTGGGAAATATGGAGTGAGATATTTTGACTTGCCATAGTAATTGTAGGTGATTTATGATATGTAATAAGATTATATCTGGCAATGAAAGTTCATGTATTGGGAATAAGAAAACCTTTAAGGGGAAAATTCATATCTGAGAATTTTGGAATGCTATAGTTTAGATGCTATAAGTTAAAGACGGAAGTCCAAGTACAAAGAGAAACTATTATGATGAAGGGAATTGCCAAGACATGTTAGAGGATACCTTATAGTCTACAAGTAAAACATTACAGGTTAATCGCACGAGCTTAGAATTGGGTCTCCATAATAGTTATCTTATAAGTCTTTGAGAAACATATTTTACACTTTGATTATGTTATGGGTTCGACTGCGGAGAGACATTTGATTTCGAATACGTTTTATGTATATTACTTCCTTTAAAAAATATTTGAGGTAAGTGAGGTTATTTGAGATTCGAGTTTGTGTTATAATAAGATTATTGAGGTTCAGGTATTTTGGATATGTTAGTTACATTTCAACTTTGTTTTGTTTTATATTAATTTACGGACGAGAGTTTAAGTCGTTGATACACTTGGAATTGAGTATGCGATACGAATTAAGAACAAGAGTATAAGTTTTGAAAGATATAAGTTTGTGTTATTAAAAATAGCATTATGATTAGTTATTGTTTTATGGGGAAAGTAAACAACATTTATGGAGCGAGATGCTCAATATGTGTTATGGAGCGGGTATTGTTCCTTTGAGTAGTCATGATCCAAAAGTTATTGAGGTTAAGTTTTGGAAATTCCTAATTCGAAGTACCGAGCAGGAAGTTATGTTCATTTTAAGTTCAGTATTTTTGCTGTAATTATTTTGACAAAAGTTCCAAATGTTCTTGTTAACTCAACCCTTTTGGTAAAGTTTAAATGAGCACACTAAGTGCCTATACGACTTTTACAAGCAGTAAAGAATTGATTATTTCCTTATATCTTTACACGTAACTAATATGTGAAATTGTTGACGTAAAACAAAAGATTTCAAAAGAAGATACAAGTCTTGCAATGATTAGCAACACCTAGTAGTGGTGATTATTTTTCCTCTTCATGGATAAATATGTGTTCTTTGAACACGTGTGGTATTGTAAACTGTGCATTTAAACTATTTATGTAAATAAACTATGGATACAAGTGGGTAAAGGCCGATACCCAATAAGGTACGGTATGAACAACAACCCTTGGAGGATGGGTGATCTCCTTTCGAACCCTCGCTGGGTGGGTGAAGTCCAGCAGATAATAAAAATGGGACATGTCCTGGTTAAGGCTTGCAAGCATAAATATTTAAACGGTGGGGTGACGACCTCCATTAGCTTAGAGACAGTCGGCTCCTTGTGTAAGGAGCCCCTCTCTATTCGTGTTCGCTTTACCCAATGAAATTAAATGCTATCTGACCCAAAGGTTTTTGAATGATCTAAGTGGTGATCTTCATGATAAAAATTCTTACTTTAATACTTGGCAAGGATAGTAATCCTGAAATTTTTAAACAAGTACCTTACTTGTGAAGCATACTGAATTCTAGCATGAATTGTATACGAATGGACTTAAGCCACCAAAATGAGGTTTTGGGATGAGCTTATGTATTTCAACTACTGTTGTTGGACATTGTCCTTATGGCAAGGAACTTATTATTTGTAGTATATGTATGAGTACTCTTTATTGGACTTTCTAGTTAAGGGTTGCTGGAGTCGTGATAGAAACATTTCTAACTATTTGATTTTAAGTATTTTTGAAGTCTGGGATTGTTCCACTTGTTGAGTAATAAACCGCACAACTATATTTTAAGCCACTAAAATGAATTTCTGGTTGGACAGTGTGTGTACTCAGTTTTTCTGATTTTGTTCTTCGAACCTGTCCTGGTGGGAGGGTTCATTGTTAGTGATTTTGCAGGGTTGATGTCGAGGTCGTGGAATATGATTATTGATCAAGAAGAAGAGTTTTATGTTATGAAATGGTGGGCTGAGGTTAAAGTTAGATGTTTTGTTTCAAAGTATTCGTAATCTGTTATTTGATTTTCAAGTTGTTATATTGTGGGCCCCTGACCCACAGATCCAGGATCGTTTTTATAGGTTTTGTTTCCGCTGTAAATAAATGTAAATTCGAGGTTTGTTAAGTGTTGATTGTGTTTTGTGTATCTTAATTGTGATTAGTTAGCAGCTCGGAAGTGCGGGCTGTTACATAAACGTAGATCCCGTTAGTGTAAAATGATTTGATTACGTGATGATGTGCTTATTAAATTTATAAGTACGAACTATAATTATGGATTATCGACTTAATGTGGATTATGAATACGAAGAACAAAATGGATAACGACTATGGATTTTGATTCTATCATGACTTTTTTGAATGTTAAGCACCGTCCACTCTCTCTCCTCTTTGGTATAATATTGCTGCTACATATTAATAGCTAAGTAAAATTGACAAGTCACCTATTACTACCCTCTAGGAGCATAGCTCAAAGACTTTGAAAAATTAGCAATATGTAATGTAAAAGCTGTAAAAAGAACAACATCTTGTAGTATTATAAATAGGAATGTTATTTGCTTGGAACAATGTGTGCCCAACTGTGAGTTTCCTTGAGTGTAGTAGTGAGTGTTGGGAGTCATACAACAACTTATAATAGTGTATGAATAGAATGTGAGTAAGGCTGCAAAACAAAAAAACTCCAGAGTATTGTTATACAATGTTTTTGTTTATGAGTGATAAAGGTATTAACTTTTCATCTACAAATATTTTTTGTTAATCCTTCCACATAAATATACCCCAAAATATGAATATTCGAATCAGCTGGTGCTACACAATAACCACTTTGTAACAAAAACTCCGCTATCTTTCCATACCAGGTCTGTGGTGCGTGATTCAGACCATATAGTGCCTTCTTCAACTTGCATACATGGTGTGGATAAGAATGACTCTCAAACCCCTTAGGTTGATCTATGTAGATGTCTCTATCCAACTCACCACGTAGAAATGCATTTTTGACATCCATCTTCATATGGAAGTTGATGTGCTTTTCTAAATCGATATCTAATGCAAACTATATCTTCCTTGACATCTAGTTGAGGAAGACCCTTGAGCATCGATTTCTTCATCATCATCTTGAGCTTGTTGTAGCTCACGTGACCCAAGTGTGCATGCCATAAATCAGTTGTCTCATTTTTCCTCATCTTGTCTACGTATGTCGTTTGAGCAGACATCACGTAGACTGATTCAAGACGTCATCCCTCTAAGATAGTTGAAGAATTTCCTTCCATCGTCTTGTACACCTTCACGTCATGAGAACAAAAAACAACATGGTTTTTAGTTGTGAAACTGTAAATAAGCTCTTCGTCATACCAGGAACATGGTAGACATTATCCAATCGAACTTGCTTGTTACTAAATCGTGGAATCACCATTGCCTTGCCAATATGGGTTATTGGCAATTTTGAGTTGTTTGCTGTTATCACAACTCGACCCTCCATGTACTCGGACATACTTACAAATTTCTCTTTGTCTCCAGTCATGATATTAGAGCAACCAGAATCGATAATCCAATCATCTTTATAATTGATCATCTTGTGCAGCTTCCTCTAGGTCCGGGCTGCTGGGTGATACTACCTCCATGTCGAAGATCTGTTCCTGTTCAACTGCGTAGGATGCTTGTGCATCCCACTTGACTTCACTTCGACTTTCGGCTAGTTTGGACCAACAGTCTCGATCATAGTTTCCCTTCTTCTTGCACTTATAACACACGACATCTCACCATGTTTGATTTTTCCCTTCCTTCTCATCCTGTTGTCAATCTGTTGAGCTCCCCCTCGATGGAAGCCTCCTCTACGTTGTCCTATTCTGAATCCCCCTGACTGTTTGTTTGACTTGTGTGATTGATTACTTGACTTGCATGTCTTATCACCTCCCTTATTTGACTTCTTGTTGCCAAAAAGAGATTTCTCTTCATCCTTGACGAAAACTCCAGACATCTGATTTTCTAGAGCTTCCTGGTTGGCTAACACATTTTCAAACTCAATTAGCGATGGTTGTGTAGCCCAACCTCGGATCGTTGTGACAAGACTATTATATCCAGGCTTTAAGCCGCACACAATATTCCTGCGCATTCTCGTCTCTGTGATGGGATTTTCAGGATCTAACTTTGTGATTTGCTCACACAAAGTTTTAAATTTGGTGAAATACTGGTTCACCGTTATTTTATTCTGCTGGATCGACAACAACTCATTATCGAGAAGCTGAAGTTGAGCATCGTTCTTCTTAGAGAACAAAGCTGTAAGGGTGTCCCACGCCTCCATGGGTGTCTGCACATCCTTAATGCGGTATAGCAACTCGTCCTCAACGGTTGCTACTAGCACGTACATGACTCTTTCGGCTCTAATCTTCCACTTCTTTAACTCTTCTGGATTGGTTGGTATTGTAACTTCACTACCATCGACTATACCCCAAAGATCTTGCCCCAAAAAATAGAATTGCATACGTCTCCTCCACGTACTATAATTTTCATTGTCGAGTTTCTCGATATTACTAGATGAACTAGCAATATCCGCCATTTGTGACTTGGGTTGTTGCCCGATAATACACAAGTAAGCTTGGTCCCCGACCAACAAGCTTCACAGTCCCAAACTGTGCACTAATGGAAAATCACCTAGCAATACGGTCCCCGACCGTTAAGATAGCCAAAAATATATTTGTCTATACCGTTGCGATAATATTGGTCCCCAACCGATATTTGCCAAAAGATGGTCTCGAAAATTTAACGGAACGAATGGCTCTTCATACCAATTGTAGGGTATTTTGGGGTATATTTATGTGGAAGGATTAACAAAAAATATTTGTAGATGGAAAGTTAATACTCATTATCACTCATAAACAAAAAACATAGTATAACAATACTCTGGAGTTTTTTTTTTTGTTTTGCAGCTTTACTCACATTCTACTCATGCACTATTATGAGTTGTTGTACTACTCACAACACTCACTACTACACTCAAGGAAACTCACGGTTGGGCACACATTGTTCCAAGAAAATAACACTCTTATTTATAATACTACAAGATGTTGCTCTTTTTACAGCTTTTACATTACATATTGCTAATTTGTCAAAGTCTTTGACCTATGCTCCTAGAGGGTGGTAATATGTGGCTTGACAATTTTCACCTAGCCATTAATATGTAGCAGCAATATTTTACCAAAGAGGAGAGAGTGTGGGCGATGCTTAACATTCAACAAAGTCATGATATAATCAAAATCCATAGTCGTTATCCATTTTGTTCTTCATATTCATAATCCACATTAAGATTCCTTTGGAGTTGGAGTTTGATAAAAAGGTTATTCGTTGTATCTTTATGGGATACGATGATTAGAGGAAAGGTTAGAGGTGTTGTGATGCAACAACAGATAAATGTCACGTGTCACGAAATGTGGTATTTGATGAAGCATCATCTTGGTGGTCACCACAAGATGTATTATTGTCAGACTCAAAGGAGATCGAGAAAAAGCTTCAAGAAAAGATGGACAAGAAAGACGAAGGCCAGTCTAGTCAAGATGGTGGTAGTCTTGAGATTGAGATATCTCAAACTACACCAACATAAGGAGAGAAAAGTTCATGGTAAACAGGAGAACATCATTGAAATAGTGAAGAAGAAAGGCCAAGTCAAATTGAAGATTTTGAAGATGAAGAAGAACCTCACCCAGCACCACGCAGGTTCACAAGGCATAGAAAGCCAAATCCAAGATACGCAAATATTGCAATGATTGAGGATGTAAAAAATCCAAGTAGCTATGATGAGGCAGCTCGAAGAAAAGATCAGAGAAAAGCCGTGGAAGAAGAAATTCAAGCTCTGCACCAGATCGAAACTTGGGAGTTAGTGCCAAAGCCTCGAGAAATTCAACCTATTTCTTGCAAATGGGTATACAAAGTGAATACTAGACCTGATGGTACCATTGAAAGGTACAAGGCACGATTGGTAGCTCGAGGATTTTCTCAGCAATATGTGCTAGACTATGATGAAACGTTTAGTCCAGTTGTCAAGATTACTACAGTTCGTGTTTTACTAGCACTTGCAGCTAGTAATTCTTAGCAGCGCTGGCAGATGAATGTCAAAAATGCATTTTTCTACATGGTGAGTTGGATAGAGACATCTACATGGATCAACCTAAGGGGTTTGAGAGTAAGTATTATCCACACCATGTATGCAAGTTGAAGAAGGCGCTCTATTGTTTGAATCAAGCACCACGCGCCTGGTATGGAAAGATAGTGGAGTTTTTGTTATAGGTGGTTATCTATAGCACCAGCTGATTCGAGCTTATTTGTGAAAGCTCAAGATGGAAAGTTAGCAATAATTCTTATATATTTGGATGATCTTACCAGCACATGAGATTTCGAAGAGGAGATCAACAAACAAGAGCTAATCTTTCAGTACGTTTCCAAATGAAGGAACTCGGAGAATTAAAATATTTTCTTAGTCTTGAAGTGGAGTAGACTAAGGATGGGATATTTCTATGCCAGCATAAATATGCCCATGATCTTCAAGAAAAATATGGGATGCTCAATTGCAAGCCTACGTCAAATCCAGTGTAGGTTAATGCAAGGTTATGTTCAGTCGAAGGCAAAGATCTAGAAGATGTAACCATGTACATACAATTGGTGGGAAGTCTGATCTATCTTATGTTAACCAGACGAGATATTGCATGAATGTGATTAGTTGATTCATGCAAAAACTGATGAAACGTTACCTGGAGGCAGTACATTGGATATTAAGGTACGTGAAAGGAACCACTGACTATGGAATTTTATACCGCAATGATAAAGAGTTTGAGGTTATCGGACACTGTGATGCTCACTATGCTGGTGATCTTGACACACGTCGGTCAACTACTAGTTATGTGTTCAATCTAGGTTTTGGAGCAGTCTCTTGGTGTAGTAAGAGACAACCAACAGTGTCATTGTCAAGTACAAAAGCATAATATCGAGCAGCGTTTGTGGCAACACAAGAGTATGTGTGGCTGACGCAATTACTCAAGGATCTGCATCAACCAATTAATTGAGGAATCAATTTAGCTTATGGTAGTCAGTCTGCGATACGTTAAGCGGAGAATCTCGTTTTTCACGCATGACAAAACATGTGGAGGTACATTATCATTCTGTCCGAGAGAAGGTTTTACAGGATGAGATTGAACTTGAGCAAGTGAACACGGAGGACCAAGTTGCAGATATATTTATGAAAGGTCCTAGAGGACCAAAGTTCGAAAAGTTTCAGAAATAACTTGGTATGACCTCTAGACTATTCTAATTTAAGAGAGAGTAGTCGTTAAGGGGGAGTGTTGAATGTTAAGCACCGTCCACTCTCTCTCCTCTTTGACAAAATATGCTGCTACATCTTAATGGCTAGGTAAAATTGCCAGTCCACCTATTACCACCCTCTAGGAGCATAACTCAAATACTTTAACAAATTAGCAATATGTAATGTGAAAGCTGTAAAAAGAACATCATCTTGTAGTAGTATAAAAAAGAGTGTTATTTGCTTGGAGCAATGTGTGCCCAACTGTGAGTTTCATTGAGTGTAGTAGTGAGTGTTGTGAGTAGTACAACAACTCATAATAGTGTATGAATAGAATGTGAGTAAGGCTACAAAATAAAAACTCCAGAGTATTGTTATACTATGTTTTTGTTTATGAGTGCTAAAGAGTATCAACTTTCCATCTACAAATATTTTTTTTGTTAATCTTCCACATAAATATACCCCAAAATATCCTACAGACTTCGGACGATGTACGATATGACAAAGATGATCATTATTATAACGTTATTAACGTTGTTTTACAAACTAAGTCTATGGTGAACTCGACAGCTCTCATACGTGGCATACCCGAAATCTCACTCGAAAATACATACATAAACTCATTCACAATTGGGACATCCTTAATATTCACCCCAACTTCTTTACTCACATCTTACACACTAAAGAAAAATAGCTCACATTCCTTCTTCATCAACTTCCTCACTTGCATCGCAGAAATAACCCCAAAGTTCTTAGGCTTCCCAAAACGTCTATATGAGGTCAATTTCCCCAAAGGGTTTCTCAAAACTACTTTTTGAGCTTCACAGTCTATCTTGTCCTTGTATAAACCTAACCAATTCATATCAATAATAATATCTAGGTCTCCCAAATTGAATTCTATCAAATCAGCAGAACATAAACAGTCTCCTATCTTCAGAGGCAAATTTTTAAACAACTTGGTACACCTTATGACCTCTCTAGTAGGTATACTAATTGGCAATTTAATTACTTCCTCCGTTTTTTTTTTTACTTGCAACACTTTTTTTTTCAGCAACGCCAATGCAAATTTTGAGTAGGAGAGAGGTAGAGAGAAAAAAAAAAAGAGGACCCCATGTGATTGGAGAGAGATAGAGAGAAAGGAAAAGTAAAAGTATAAAGTGTTGCAAGTAATTATTTATTTCCCTTTTAGGAAAGTGTTGCAAGTTAAATAAAACGGAGGAAGTACTTCAAAATATACTAACCCCAGACTTAATGACAGACGACGAAACAAACTAAAAAATCGCTCTAGAATCAAATGACACTTTAACTAATAATATAAAAGGTACCAGAAACTACTTTGGCAACAATGATAGGTTACTCGATCTCCTTTACAATCTCTACTACGGTGGTTCTTGTTAGACTTCTTACAATTATAACTCCTCTCAGATTGGCCCTTACCATTAAAGCTTTCACCATTCCTTCCTTGGAAATTTTCATTCTCATTTCTATACTTGTTAAAGTTTTCTTGATTTCCACCAGAATTGCAATCTTTTCTTTTCTCGCCTACTACAACATTTTCCTTATCGCACCTAACCTGAATATCATAAATATGGGTAGCTCTCCCATAAACAACATCTAAGGACACAAATATCCCACCACCTGGCCCCAATTGAATTTCCTCAATCAAACCTTGCTCAAATCTCTCAGTGGCTACTACCTCATGTGCAAACCAAGACACTGCTATGAACTTGCTTTAATACTCAGAGGTAGTCATACTCCTCATCCTAAGGTTTATTATGATCTTCTGAGCCTTTTGCTTTCTCATAAATACAGGGTAAATTTTTTCTATTAAAGCAACAATAAAGGATTCCCCATTAAACTCTTCAATAACACTAACTCTATTTCCATTTTCTTTCCACCATAAGTCAGCCTCATATTTCATATACAGTACAACTTGACCTACTTTCATACCCTTAGAAAAGTTCACAGTCCTGAAAATCTTTTCAAACTCCCTAATCCAATTCTCTAAGAAGCTAGGATCAGTTTTCCCCAAAGTATGGTGGTTTAACCTTGGCTAGGATCAGAATCCGGACGCTTAGCTCTTTCCTGAGTCAGTTTCTCCGCCAAAAGGCGAATAGCAGCAGCTAAGTCGTTACTATTGACCTTTTTATTTGGCGACCTTAATTTGAACATAACTTTACTTTAGGTTTCAATACATAACTTACGTACCATTCTCTAGGAAGGAAACATTTGATTTGATCATACAAGATCGCATCAACAAACAATTTCTCATGACGTTACTATAACACTAAGTTCACAGACTATGAACCATAACAATCATATATTCACGCATGAATAAATATTCACATTAATAATCACATATGGATTAAATGAAACCATCACAATAAATAAAATATTCTCCTTTTCGCGTACTAAAATATATTCTCACTCATCTCAAATAATTGAATAATAACTTTAATTCCTCAAAAGATAATAAGAATATTTCTCCAATCCAAAATAACCAACTTATTCCTCAACAATATTAAGATGTTAAAGAAGGAAATATGATCATTATAGCTTAGCTATTTATTCAACTACTAACCTTAGAACACAAATAAATACTCTATCGAGTTACGTTTTCATTCCTATCCTTATTTTCTTTATACTTGTATGGAGTAAGCATTTAATATTCTAAGTCTTCAGAGTCTTCACTAAAATAATAATAATCTGAATTCCTAGGTTTAGTAGACCTTCGAATCCTTTTGGGTCGAGGTCCATCCTTTTCTAGCTTTAAATTATTAACATATCTCAGATAAGATCTCCGAGTAGCATTGTTGATTTCTTTCGTGGTTGCCCTCTAGTCTGATCAAACTCTTGAATTACCTCATCATCACTATTAGGGATGCCTACTTTCAAGACACAACGCATAACAAAGTCTAAACTGGTGTAGCTCTCACTATCAGACTCATAACCTCCATCATTCACAATATCACTCAGCAAATAGGATTGTAGTAGACCCCTACTCTAGTATCTTCTTTATCAGACATGGCTAAAGGTCTACAATAAATAAACATACTTTAATAAGTATTTGGTACTCTCACTTAACGTAATTCCAAGGAATAAACAATAAGTAAGCATAACCAACAATATAAGCATAAGAATATAAACAGTTAGCAGGGAAGAAAAAAATATAATCATGCTGAACTAACTATTATATTTAATGAAGACATATAATATTTCTATCTTATATGCCCTTCCTATATTATTCATCTCTCACAAAACAATAAAGTAAATAAAATAAACTAGCAATAATGGATAATTAAATAATATTATATAATTTTCGAATAAATAAAAAGAGGAATCGAAAAATTAAAGTGAATTACGTAAAAAAATTCGAATAAAAAAAATTTGGAACCTACAAAAAAAAAAATATATTTTAATTCGAACCAAAATACTTGACACCTCGAAACATGTTTCAAAAACTAATTTTAAAACTACGAATAAGTAGGAGCTCAATTCTAAGAAATTAATTTTATATAACTAGCTAGTTAGACGCCTAAAATTTTAAAATAAACCTAAATCTCTCAGGCGCCTAAAATTCTCTTTTTTCCAAAATACCTTTTTAATATAAAACCTAGAGAATCATCAAAGCATTATTGCCCATGTGATAACGTTTCGGCTTATTCAGAATTTTTGCAGAGGAAAACATAATAAGTAACTTCAGAATTGAATTAAATAGCAATAGAGTCAACTTCAAAAGCCAACCAACAACGTCAACATTAACTTAAAACCAAACCAACTATAAAGTATATAAACTAGTATACGATAAATAATTTAAACTACACAAGCTCTCTGACCCCGAACCCAATGATGCATCATCTTCAAGCCTGTAGATGACAATGCACTATCGATGTAGTGAGTCTGCTCACCAAAATGGATCATCACAAGATCAATAAGGCATAACCATGATACTACTTCATAATAACAGGAATAAATAATAATATACTATCTTGCAGATTACTCTTACTGAACTAAATTTCACAATCAATAATTCAATTACGTTAACTGGAATAGACAATGGAATGACGAGTTGTCTGACTAAAAACAACCTTCCCTTTGGAAGACGAAATACGAGCGCGACTTTGTATTCCCATGACCTATGATATCGAGGAACCTTTAAAATAAAAAGTGGAACGGTGATCAATCCGATCCCAGTAACTCCATGGGCTACCCATGTACTCCAACTCTCTACTAGTCGATACTTCACACATGCACAAGTCTAAAGCTATTGCTATACAGGTTTCATTTTACATTACTTACCATTTATTACTTGTTAGGACTCACAAGCAACCCAGATAATCCAATGATCAAACAATCATAACTTTCATTTTTATCTTAAAATTAGATACGTGATCACACAACTTAACAACCCAAGATTAATTCAATCTTTACTCAAATCCTCTTATTTTTCAAACCTAGCCAATAACCAAACTACCTTTCAAAGGTATAAAAATATCAACTTACCAAATAAGCCCCTCGGTCCTCATAGAGTAGTGAAATAATAATAAAAAGGGAACAACATGATTTAATCATGATCCATACCAATATATATATATATAATATATATATATATATATATATATATATATATATATATATTTATATATATATATATTAATTCCCCACGTGAATTAATAAAATAAAGTTCTCAATCATATGCTTGCATCAACCTTCCATACAAACATAATATAATCTCATAATCAACATCTTCACACAACGGCTCAAAACATGCAAATCCAATACAATAGAAATCATATATGAACTCAAAATAGTTCCTATACATAATACTACATGATTTTCATCCTTAAAATCATGATACCAAGTACATGGACACATAGGTTGTATGTACCATGTGAAGACAAACTAGGTGGCCACTTTCACAAGCTTAAAAGTCGCCTACATGAATTCTCTATCTAATAAAAATCAACATAACCAAAAATCAATACTCAAATAATTTCCAGCAACTTTTTAAATATTTAAAACCTCCTTTAAAAATATTCAAAAGTATTTTTCATCATTAAAACTTCAATTACTAACACTTCCTAGTATAGTACTACTGTACTAGTCATTAAAATCTTTAAAACTCCATCGATAATATCCTTTTTTCAAATTCCAACGACATATAATCTGTTAAAACTCCCTAAACATGCTTAAACATACTTAAATTTATAATGATAATCAATTTCATAGTTTATAACATACTACTATGATATTCCAATCTTTGACACCCTAGAAATCCATGCTTCGATAATTAAAAATCCAATCTAAACATAATAAATAAATTTGAATTTTTATTTCTTCAATACATAAATTATATAATCTTAGATTCATAATCAAATCATCAAACTAGAGCTTTTAAACATAGGCAAACTAAAAACAAATCTTTAAAACACAATCTTTAAATAAAACTTGAGGAGGAAGAAAGATAGTCAAACGAAAACAAAGAGGAAAGAAAGTTACTTGTTGAAGTTGGAGTGGCAGCAAAACGGTGGTTGCATGGTGGTTGGCGCGCTGGTTTGATGAGGACGGAAGGTTACTCGTTGAAGAAGAAATCATTTCTTGGGAAGGAAGCAAAGAAAACCGAGAGGGAGAAAGGAAGAGGAATGGAGCCGATTTGCATAGAGTGAGGAAGAGAAAATATTGTGTGGGAACAATTATGGGTTTAATGAGTTTATATATTTGTTTTCCTTGTGGGATTAGGAAAAGGTAATTAAGCTTCAATAGAGTTTAATGATGAGTAAAATTGATATTTGGATCTCCCAACACAACTAGAAGTCCTTTTCCTAATTTAATTAGTGTTTGGGTTCCTCAAACCCATTTAGACTCCTTTTTCAAATCCAAAACGTATTTCAAATGTTTTTCAAAGCATGTCTAAACAAAATATTTCAACTTCTTTAAATCCTTAAAATAATTTCTTTGACTTTCAAATAATCAACCTTTTAAAGAAATAATTTATTTTAATACTAAATCATATTTATAAAATTCACAAATTTATGGGGGATTACAAGATTGGACTTTGTCAATTTAGTAGTGGCGGGTGAGATTTTGTGCAAGTCATGATGAGGGTCATCAAAATGTGCCAGAGACGAGCTATCATAGTTGACCATCCCTAGGGAGGAGTCAAACTCGGGACTTGGAAGTGGAGAGGAGTGAGAAATCGCTTTAAGAAAGCCTATTTTTCAAGGAGATTTGGTTGATCGGTGGATTGGATCTCTTGAGTCACCCTTGTGCTTCCTGGTCATGTATCCACTTGTGTTTGGTTGGTTCTAAATCATGTTATGAACTCATTTGGCTTGCATGTTATGTTTATAGCTTCGCATATATAGAGCATTTAGGCTAGTTTGTTGCATGATTTTTCTTTTTCATCTTTTTATTCTCTTCTCTTTCTTCTTTATCATTCTTGGTTTACTTGAGGTCAAGCAAAATGCTAAGTTTCAGGGAGTTTAATAAGTGCGTTTCTAACGCACTTTATGAGCTCCTTTTACCTTGGTTTAATCCTCTTTATTCCCTTTTCTTCCCTTTTTCTTCCTTATGTCCTGCTCTATTTCTTTCACTTGATCATTGTTGATTATAGTGACATTTTGCTAGATTTGCTGTTAATTTTCATTAAATTACTAGTATATGTGCTTTCACCATTTTTTCCCGTGCTTTGGTTGTAGGCGTGACCTTATCCGGGGTTGGGAATTGGGAGACACGGCATAAGTTTGGAGCTTCCATGCGTGGAAATAGAAGAAAGTGAAAGTGCAAGAGACACTCAAGAGGGGGGGGGGGTGAATTGAGTGTTTCTCCGAATGTTGTAACTTTTTTCAATTATAGTAAGAACATTAAAAGAACAGTTCAGCAGCGGAAATAAAAGCAATGAATAATCAACACCAGGATTTAACGAGGTTCGACTTCTAATAAGTCTACGTCCTCCACTCACTCACTCTTTTATTAATCAACTTAGAATAACAAAAGAATTACACTCAATCACTTATGCACCTATGCACAAGATGATTCCCCAACTTCCACCTATGGAAGTTCGACTCAACCACCAACTATGATGGTTCAAATGAAGTTGATCCCTGATCAACTTCCCCAGCAAACTGAACTCAAAGAATGCTCAAATACAATCAGTTTTTCTCTCAAAAACAAACAGCCTTACACGCTTAGAATGAGAGTAAATTAAGATCTATGTGGTATTCGGGTTTTTTGCTTAGATTTGAGAGTTCAAGAGATGAAGTGCTTTTACTTAGAGTATTCTGAAAATGTGCGTGCAAAAGCTTAAGGTTTGTGTGTTAGCAAAACTCCTTAAATAAGCCTTTGGCAAGTAAATGTTTACATGATATTGTGAGAGTATATTTTCCTAGAAAATATGGAAATTATTCCAAGGAAAATATACTCTGTATAATATCATATAACACACTTACCATAATTAAGAAATCTTGCTCACACAACAAACCATGCATCCGTGTATTTTGAAAATCAATTTTGCGCGGAAAGAAAACTTTCCTAAAATACGAATGCATGAAGTAAAACCTTGATAGTTCAAATCTGTTCCCAGACTGTTTCAATTAACCCAGGTTTTACTTGTAGTTGTGTATGACAAGTAACCGAGATTTCTTACTTTGGCACCTACACATGTAAACAGAAACATGCATGCAATATAATAGTTCAATGTGGTTTGTCATCATTCAAAACTCAAAACGGGGAACATAACAAATTCCCCCTTTTTGATGATGACAACCCCTGAAGTTCCCCTTGCAAATAATATCATTAGTTTTGGGAACTTTTTCAAACAAATTGAATTCTTAAGATAAGAACTCAAAGCACTGGTCTCGTACTGTTCCTGCAGATTAAGCATCATTTACAAGTACACTAGTTCACAACTAACTGACATCAGTTTAAGAAAGAGTTTCTAAGTACCATATGCAAATACTGATTAGACTATTATCTCACATCAAAGTAAAGTTTTCTCTCCATGGGTAGTGTACGATAGCTTAGGGGTTAAGCTAACAACTCAATTACCACCAATGGGCCGCCGTGAAAAAACCACAAACACCGCAACAGTCAGTAGATCAAGGGAAGAGTAATAAAGGGGCTGTAAATCCAAGCAGTCAGGGGAAATCCAATGGAACAATAACTAGGGTTTCTGGACAACCACTAGTTGCGAAATCGATGGAAGAAACAATCGAAGCAATGAAGAGTGTGTTTCAGGCACATAGAGAGACTTCATTTGTTACTCCTCCAGGTACAAATGTAAGTAAAGAGAAGAATGTTGTTGATAGACATGAAGTGAATCCTAGTTTAGACAAACAAGAGATAGAACAGGGGAAATCTGATGAAGGAGGAGTTGTGAGAAGCTTGGAGCTTACTGGACCAGTCAAATGGTCTACTGTGGTTGTTGATAAATCCCTTACAGCTAAGGGTACATCTCTGACTGAGGTTTGGGCTAATGCTGTAATTCTTTATGTTGTTGGCCAAACTCCTACTATTGGGGATGTTACTAGATTTATAGAGCAAGCATGTAATAATGTAACCAAACCTACTATATTTCTTCATGAAAAGGGTTATTTTGTTGTCAAATTTGCTTGTCTAGATGATAGGAATGAGATCCTTTATTCTGGTCCTCATATGCTTAATAGCAGGCCTATGATTGTCAAGGCTTGGTCCCCTAGCTTTTGATTTTCAAGCTGAAGTGCTTAGATTGATTCCCTTATGGGTAAGATTATATAACCTACCTTTGAATTGCTGGGGACCTGAATCATTAAGCAGGATAGGTAGTATGCTGGGAGTTCCATTATTTGCTGATGAATGTACCTCTAAACAACAAAGAGTTACATTTGCTAGGTTACTGGTTGAAGTGGATGTCACTAAGGAGTTGCCTAAAACTATTAATATTAAAGATGTTAATGGTGCTATCACTGAACAGAAGGTTCATTTTGAATGGGCTCCACTTTATTGCTCTAAATGTCATGCTATACGGCATAACTCTGCTAAAAAGGTTCCAGTAAGGGCCAAAGAGCCTGAAAAGAAGCAGAAATGGGTTCCACAAGTGGTTAATCAGGAGGAACTACCAACTAACAAGCCAGATGAGCCAGCACAACCAGTCCTAGTTGAGATTGAGCCTACATAGGAGGAAGAAGTTATTAGTGAGAAGGATGAAGCTTCTAACATTGTTACAAAAGACATTCAGCAAGAGAAAGCTCCACCTCCGGTGTGGAACATTGTGACTAGAGGACAGAGGGGTAAAGAAGTTGAAGTAGGAGGTCCTGGTGTTATAACTCACTTGGTGGATGAAGCAGGAACAAGCACATTCACCATATCACCTGGTTGATGAAGCTGTGCACTTGGAATATCAGGGGTTTAAATAATCCCTGTAAAGTAGTAGAATTAAAGAAGTTTATTGCTTATAATAATTTACATATGTTTGCTTTACTTGAAACAAGAGTATAAAAACATAATAGTATGAAAGTTAGAAAGAAGTTTGGGAATAAATTGGTTTGGGATGATAACTAGGATCAATCTGATAGGGGTAGGATTTGGCTGGCTTGGGACCCTGCAAAGTTGGGGGTCACTATATCTAGCAATTCCTCTCAATTTATTCATGGGCTGATGGTGGATAAAAGTAGTGGTATGCAGAATTGGTTCACTATTGTGTATGGATTGTACACTGTGGAGACTAGAAAGCCTTTATGGCTGGACCTGTTGGCTATTAATGGTACAATGACTGACCCATGGTGTGTAATGGGTGATTTTAATGTTGTTGCTTCAGTGGAAGATAGACTTAATGGGGCTCCTGTTACTACATCAGAATCACAAGACCTTGTGCACTTGTTGAATCACACTGATTTAGGTGAATGTAGATCAGTGGGACACTTCTACATTTGGTCTAATAAAAGCCTTCGAGAGGCTAGAACATGTAGTAAGATTGACAGATGTCTTGTTAATAGCCTCTTACTTTCACATCATGCAAATGATGTGGTTGAAGTCCTGAATCCAGGTATATCTGATCACTCACCTCTTGTGCTTAAATATGCTTCTGTGGGCCAGAGTCAAGGCAGGTCTTTTAAAATTTTCAGTTATATGGCTGAGCATGTGGATTTTATCTCTATTCTAGAGAATAATTGTGTAACTTCCCGTCCAAAATCAAGAAGAACATAGCCTTAAGATAAGGAAATAGGTATATATAATGGCAGCGAAAATTCAAAGAGACGGAGATGCCACTCTATGGAGTAGAACAAAACTAAAATACAATGCCGTCATAGGTAAAAGTCAACTCCAATACATATAATAAAAAGGGAGGATGAGGTCCCATACCCACATTCTTCAACAAGTCTCAAAGAGTCGTAACACCACCAAGAAAATTTCAAAATCATAGAGTAAACAAAACTAAGACAACTGAAATCCATAGTTCCAATACATAAGTCACAACTAGAATTAGCTAGTTAAACCAACTAAGTATCTAATCCTGAGTCCAGATTGAAATACTCATCCACTAGGACAAGCTCCCTTTCTTTGCTCACACGGGGAACACACACACCCCGGAGCCAGTCTAGAACCACTCTAAACAGCGTCACCATCTGCACAAAGATACAACAATTTCCACAATCAGTGGGGAGTAACTAGCAGTTCTGCCAGCTCAAATAGAAACAGATAAGAGCTTAAATAATTAGAAACAACATCAGAGAACATAATACCAAATACCAACTCGCTATAAGATACCAACGACAACCATGTAACAAATGCGGTCAACGTTGCAAACAAATGCAACAAATGCGGTCCACAAGCTCAAACATAACAGACCATACCGCCTGTGAGTAGACTCATTGGACCATGCCGCCCAAGGCCTACGTTGCATATTCGAGGAACCATAACGCCCTTTTCGAATTGCTATAATCTACGGATCATACCACCTGTAGTAACTGATAGACCATACCGCCCACGGGTTAATGACCAAATCCTAGGACCATATCGCCCGTAGGTTATCGAGCATAAATTTCTAGGACCCTACCGCCCTTAGCAATTCCACTCAAACTCCTTGAACCATACCGTTCATAAGATTTCCAAATGAAGACCTCTAGAACCATACCGTTCCTAGAGTTACTCTATCAACAACGTGCAATCATACAAGACAAGCACACATCAATCAAATCCAACCATCAATAAGAACAAGACATGAGCGTAACTCAACCAATCATACCCAACAAGGTTCCCAAACGAGTTTGTTTAGCCAACACAAACAACCGGCACGTTTCAAGACTCAAAACCAAGGGTTACCCATCACATGAGGACACATACCCTTAACGTAATACTTAAACCACCCAAATTCTACTCAAACTTCCTTAGCAAACTTACCTAAGACCAACCAAGCCAAGACACACAAGCTGTAAACCCACAACAAGAAATAAAGACACCACATCACGACCCAGGGCAGACCACCCGTCGCGAGGTGCGACGAGGCTCGCGGGTCGCGACTGGCAGCCGTCGCGAGTCGCGAGCAGCCTTCTGTCGTGGCTTGCGAGCTTCGTTCGCTTGCCCCCGAAACTCCTCCGAGGCTTGCTCCAGCCATCCCCTTCTACTCCAGCCTCCCTTTACACCCACACTTACACCAAACAACCTCGTAACGACCATGACTCACCAACAACAACCCAACAACAACAACAACTCCATCAACAACAAAATGACAACAACAACAACTCCATCACCAACACCCACAACAACGACAACAATCTCCAATACCAACAATGACAATAACAACAACATAACACACAATAACAACGACAACGACAGATAACAAATCCATCAACAAAATAACAACAATAACAATATGGAACTTTAACCATACAATCTTCTAAGTTCTTCCTAACATGATACTACATTCTCTAACGCATTTCTAACAACCTAAGCTCAATATCTATACTCTACCGAACTAGAATAACGCTAGTTACCTTTTCCTTGAATGTTGAAAACTCTTATTCTGCACTGCTCTGTTCTGACTATGATTCGCGGTGATCAAAAGCTCGGAATCGAAATCTCTCTGGTCAAAGTAACGAACAAGATGTCACAAACGTTCTGTCCAAATTTGAAGACTATCCAACGGTTAGATCTCCGGCTACGGTTATTTTCGTAAAGGTGCGACAGGGAACAAAACCGGATGACTCGTCTGATTGCAACGAAAACTGCAGTCGCATTTTCCCTTTTCTTCAAAAACAAATTATACCACGAGCAAGATCTTTCTGAGTAGATAGATTTTGACTACTCATACGCTCAATTCGGATAAGAAACGAAGGAGATATGATGCAAAGAAAATGGGCGTGCAGAAATGGACGAAAACCGAGAAGAGAGAAGAACTCTTTCTCTTCCTCTCTAATGGTTGGACGAGAATGGGGTGTGAAATGGAGTCACAAAGACCAAGGGTTGCTGATTTTATTTTCAGAAAAATGAAGGTGAAAGGGTGATGATTAAAAGGCAATAAGAAGGTATGAATGAAGAGATGACCTTTGGTTATCGCAACGTTACAAGAGGAACTTAAAAAATCTGTCCAAACTCTTCATATAACATGGCTATATCAGAATTTTTGGACCTCCCTAAACAAATAACTAAATGTACGAAGGCTAACACTAGTACAATGTACATTTTCCGGCATCACGTAAACGTTCAAGACTAATATGTATAAGTATATGTTTTCCACCTAAAATTATTATTACCAACGTAATAAAAATATACACGTAATATACTATCACATTATACACTCGGCACACGCAAAAGTACTACATTGTCCATTTTATAAGAACAATGCAGACAACTACATAATACGACTAACACAATGCCACATAAATATGACGCACATTATAACCTTTGCACAAAGTCAATTAAAATAATGTAGGTGTAAATAATATATATATATTACTTTCCGAAAATAATTTGATAGAAATATAATTTATCACATCAGATAATAATAATTAACACGCGAAAATTTCGAGAAATTTCGGGGTGTTACAATCTCCCCTCCTTAAGAAAAAGTTCGTCCTCGAACTTAAAATAACAAGGAAATACCTGAGACAAAAAGCTCGCGGATACTTGAGCCTCATCGACTCTTCCGTCTCCCAAGTGGCTTCCTAGTACTTTTGGCTTCTCCAGAGCACCTTAACCAAGGGTATCACCTTCCTTCTCAGGGCACGATTCTGACGGTCCAAGATCTGAACAGGTCGCTCCTCAAAAGTCATGTTCGGCTCAATAGAGACCGACTCTATAGGAATGACATGAGACGGATCGCTGCGATACCTCCCAACTGCGACACTGGAACACATCGTGCACCCTGACAACTCAGGGGGCATAGCCAATCTGTAAGCCACCTCCCCAATCCTCTCAGAATCTCATAAGGGCCAACATACTTCGGCTTAACTTGCCTTTTTGCCCAAATCTCGCCACTCCCTTCATCGGAGACACCTTCAACAGCACCTTATCCCCAACGGTGAAAGAAATAGGCTTCCGACGCAAGTCTGCATAAGACCTCTGCCTATCTTGAGCAGCCTTCATTCTAGCCTGAATCACCTTTACTTGCTCAACAGTATCTTGGATCAAGTCTGGTCCCAACACCAACGAGTCACTTATGTCGCTCCAACAAGTGGACTACGACATTTCGCCCATACAAGGCCTCATAAGGAGCCATCTGAATGCTAGCTGGTAACTGTTGTTGTAAGAGAACTCCACCAAGTTCAATGACTTCAACCAAGACTCTTGAAATTCCAAAGCACAAGCACGGAGCAATATCCTCCAGAGTCTGAAAGTCCTCTCTGTCTGCCCATCCGTAGCAGCATGGAAAGCGGTACCCAATTTCAACTTAGTACCAAATGCTTCTTGCAGAGCAATCCAGAAATGAGACAAGAATCTAGGGTCACGATCAGATACTATATCCTTCGGAACACCGTGCAACCGAATGATTTCATTAGCCTAGGCTTCCGCTAACTCTTCCATAGACCAAGTATTCTTCATCGGAATAAACCGAGCTACCTTAGTCAATCGGTCCACAATCACCCACACCGCATTCTTACCACCAGCAGCTCTCGGAAGACCCATAAAAAAGTCCATCGAGATAGAATCGAATTTCCATGCGGGAATCGGCAATGGTTGTAGCAAACGACCCGGTCTCTGATGCTCGATCTTAATCTTTTGACACACCAGACACTGGCCACAAATTCGGCCACTTCCTCTTCATGCAAGAGCCACCAGAAATTAGCCTTGAGATCCTATGTAAAGCTTATCACACCCCAGGATGAATGAAGTAGGAGTACAATGAGCTTCTTCGAGAATCTTCTTCTTAAGCTCCAAGTCATTAGGCACACACCAACGACTCATAAACTTTAGACCTCCCTCGGAATCGATTTGCTTCTCTCGCAACTCTTGGAACAAGGCAGGCTCGGCACTCATAGCACAGAGAGTTTCCACCGAACCCCGAGGAACCACCTCGCTTTTAAGCTTCCGAAATTCATCACATAAGTCTCTCGGCGGAACTCTAACCGCATTAAGAGAATGCTTCGACTTACGGCTGAGAGCTTCTGCAACCACATTAGCTTTGCCCTCATGGTAATCAAGCAGCAGATCGTAATCCTTGATCAGCTCCAATCATCTTCTCTGCCTCATATTCAAGTGTCTTTGAGTGAAGATATACTTGAGACTTTTGTGGTCGGTAAACACCCTACACGAAACCCCATACAGATAGTGTCGCCAGATTTTAAGAGCGAACACCACAGCAGCCAACTCCAAATCATGAGTAGGGTAATTCTTTTCATTCACCTTCAACTGCCTAGATGCATACGCCACCACCTTCCCTTGTTGCATAAGAACATACACAACCCAATCCAAGCTTCGATGCGTCACTATATACTTCAAACCCAACCCCTTCAGTAGGCAAGGTCAGAACGGGAGCGGTGGTGAGGCACTTCTTCAATTCTTAGAATGCTTTTTCACACTCTTCAGACCACAAGAACTTACTCTCCTTCTTCATCAATTTAGTTAACGGCTGAGCTATCCTTGAGAGGTCCTTGACAAACCTTTGATAGTAACCAGCAAGACCAAGGAAACTCCGGATCTCGGAAATATTCTTAGGACTCTCCCATTCCACCACAGCTCTAACCTTAGAAGGATCTACCATAACTCCATCCTTACTGATAACATGGCCTAGGAACGACACCTCCTTCAGCCAGAACTCACACTTGGAGAACTTTGCAAACCATTTCTGTTGCCTCAGAATACCCAAGATCAACCTCAGATGCCTGTCATGCTCTTCTTCATTCTTAGAGTACACCAAGATATCGTCGATTAAAACGACTCCACACGAATCCAGGAACTCATGGAAAGAGCGGTTCATCTGATCCATAAATACAGCAGGGGCATTAGTCAGACTGAAGGGCATGACAACAAACTCATAGTGCCCATATCTTGTTCGGAAAGCGGTCTTAGGAATATCCTCCTTCTTCACCGGAATCTGGTGATAACCTGACCTCAGGTCAATCTTTGAAAATACACCTGCACCCTTTAGCTGGTCAAACAGATCCTCAATGCGGGGCAAGGGATACCGATTCTTGATAGTCACCTTGTTCAATTCCCGATAATCGATGCAAAGCCGCATACTCCCATCTTTCTTTTTGACAAACAGAACAGGAGCACCCCACGGCGAGACACTTGGCCTAATAAATCCCTTATCAATCAATTCTTGCAACTGAGTCTTCAACTCTTGCAACTCAGCAGGCGCCATTCTATACGGGGCCTTTGACAGAGGAGCAGTACCAGGAGTCAAGTCAATGCTGAACTCAACTTCTCTTTCAGGAGGGATACCCGGTAACTCATCAGGAAATATGTCCGGATACTCACGGACAACAAGAATGTCCTCTAATTTCACCTCTTGGGTCAAATATTTCACCATACAGAGGAACACTTGCTCCCCTTTCCGACGGAGCCTTTGCATTTTGGGAGCATAAACGATCTTTACTCCCTTCTTCAACACCACCCCACTATAGGATACACGCTTGCCACAAGGACTACGAAGAGTCACTTTTTGATCGCGGCAATGAATCTGAGCACGATACTTGAACAACCAATCCATGCCCAAAATAACATCAAACTCGACCATGGAGAATGCCTTGAGATCGGCAGGTAGCTCAATACCCAACACAGAGATAGGCACTCCACAATACTCGGCCAAACAAGGGTAATTCTCACCGGAAGGTAGAGAAATAAGAGTTCGAATAGGAGAACTCGAAGTCAAATTAGCTTTCTTGGCAAACGATTTAGACACACAAGACACAAAAGCACCAGAATCAAACAATACAGAAGCAGGAACAGAATTAACAAGAAAGGTACCAGAGATGACGTCGGGATGAACATCGGCGTTGGAATGAGTCATACTGTAAACCCGATTCTTTGGCGGAGCAGATTGACTAGGAGGAACAATGGGGCTTAGCTGTAGCCCTCGGATTCTTGGGACACTCATAACTCTTGTGACCCGCCTCTCTACAATAGAAGCAAACAATAGCAGCACCCTCACAATCCTTTCCCGGATGTAAAGGTTTCTCACACCTTCGACACTTGGACGGATCAGAACCCTACCTAGAACCGGAGCCTTGGTATCCACCATGGAAACTCGGCTCAAACCTCGGCTTCTTGGCCGGACCAGGAGCAACAGACGGAAAAGGCTTCCTCATAGATGCGGCCTTAACAGCTTCTTCCTCTCTCACTGATGCATGAACACTGAGGGCCATCTCCTAAGCAGCTTGAAAAGTGGTAACCCCCGAACACAGCACCAAGGTCCTTACCCTCGGATTCATCTTCTTTATATACCTCTTAACCCTCTCAGCTTCGGTGGGAGTGACAGTACCAGCAAATTCAGACAGCTCCGTAAAGTGGTCGGTGTACTTCTGGATGTCCATACTCCGTTGAGTCAGAGATAGAAATTCTTCCTGCTTTTGCCAGCGCAACTCATCAGGGTCGAATCTCTCTTTCAGCTTGGCGGAGAACTGAGTCCACCCAAAACCAGCTTTAGCCATACACACATCCTTCACCGTACTCCACCAATTATCCGCCTCTTTCTTCAGATAGTACTTCCAAATCGGTTCCATTTTGGCAGCAGAGCAGTTTCTTGCCGTGAATATCTTCTCCATCTCCCTTAGCCAATTTTCCAGAGCCACAGGATCAGCAACACCATCATAAGTAGGGGGCCTGTGACGATCAAACCGGTCGAAAGCAGACTGCCCACTACCCGAAGAAACAGCCCTATTAGCCAGAGAGATGAAAGCATTTTCCAGGCTTACACGACGACGACGCGCAGCTTCCTTTCTAGCGGCTAACTGTTGTCGTGGAGGCATACTACAAAACAGAAACTATCACATTACTCTATGAAAATCACATAAACAAGCATTAAATCAATACACATAGTAAACAAAATGTTTCCCTAGGATTACTTCCTACCCAGGTAACTCTCATACACTCTAGACTTGAAATCTAAGACACTAGTAATCCTAGTCACAAGTCTACTCAACTTCTGGAAAATAATAGCATCCTAAACAGAGCTTCTGGAACGTTTTGCTCTGATACCAACTGTAACATCCCGTCCAAAATCAAGAAGAACATAGCCTTAAGATAAGGAAATAGGTATAGATAATGGCAGCGGAAATTCAAAGAGACGGAGACGCCACTCTATGGAGTAGAACAAAACTAAAATACAATGCCGTCATAGGTAAAAGTCAACTCCAGTACATATAATAAAAAGGGAAGATGAGGTCCCATACCCTCATTCTTCAACAAGTCTCAAAGAGTCGTAACACCACCAAGAAAATCTTAAAATCATAGAGTAAACAAAACTAAGACAACTGAAATCCATAGTTCCAATACATAAGTCAAAACTAGAATTAGCTAGTTAAACCAACTAAGTATCTAATCCTGAGTCCAGATTGAAATACTCATCCACTAGGACAAGCTCCCTTTCTTTGCTCACACGGGGAACACACACACCCCCGAGCCAGTCTAGAACCACTCTAAACAGCGTCACCATCTGCACAAAGATACAACAATTTCCACAATCAGTGGGGAGTAACTAGCAGTTCTCCCAGCTCAAATAGAAACAGATAAGAGCTTAAATAATTAGAAACAACATCAGAAAACATAATACCAAATACCAACTCGCTATAAGATACCAACGACAACCATGTAACAAATGCGGTCAACGTTGCAAACAAATGCAACAAATGCGGTCCACAAGCTCAAGCATAACAGACCATACCGCCTGTGAGTAGACTCATTGGACCATGCCGCCCAAGGCCTACGTTTCATATTAGAGGAACCATACCGCCCTTTTCGAATAGCTATAATCTACGGATCATACCACCCGTAGTAACCGATGGACCATACCGCCCACGGTTTAGTAACCAAATCCTAGGACCATAACGCCCTTAGGTTATCGAGCATAAATTTCTAGGACCATACCGCCCTTAGCAATTCCACTCAAACTCCTTGAACCATACCGTTCATAGGATTTCCTAATGAAGACCTCTAGAACCATACCGTTCCTAGAGTTACTTTATCAACAACGTGCAATCATACAAGACAAGCACACATCAATCAAATCCAACATCAATAAGAACAAGACATGAGTGTAACTCAACAAATCATACCCAACAAGGTTCCCAAACGAGTTTGCTTAGCCAACACAAACAACCGGCACGTTTTAAGACTCAAAACCAAGGGTTACCCATCACATGAGGACACATACCCTTAACGTAATACTTAAACCACCCAAATACTACTCAAACTTCCTTAGCAAACTTACTTAAGACCAACCAAGCCAAGACACACAAGCTCTAAACCCAAAACAAGAAATAAAGACACCATATCACGACCCAGGGCAGACCACCCGTCGCGAGGTGCGACGAGGCTCGCGGGTCGCGACTGGCAGCCGTCGCGAGTCGCGACGAGGCTCGCGAGTCGCGAGCAGCCTTCTGCCGTGGCTTGCGAGCTTCGTTCGCTTGCCCCCGAAACTCCTCCGAGGCTTGCTCCAGCCATCCCCTTCTACTCCAGCCTCCCTTTACACCAACACTTACACCAAAACAACCTCGTAACGACCATGACTCACCAACAACAACCCAACAACAACAACAACTCCATCAACAACAAAATGACAACAACAATAACTCCATCACCAACACCCACAACAACGACAATAACAACGACAACAATCTCCAATACCAACAATGACAATAACAACAACATAACAACACAATAACAACAACGACAAATAATAAATCCAACAACAAAATAACAACAATAACAATATGGAACTTTAACCATACAATCTTCTAAGTTCTTCCTAACATGATACTACATTCTCTAACGTATTTCTAACAACCTAAGCTCAATATCTATACTCTACCGAACTAGAATAACGCTAGTTACCTTTTCCTTGAATGTTGAAGACTCTTATTTTGCACTGCTCTGTTCCGACTCTGATTCGCAGTGATCAGAAGCTCGGAATCCAAATCGCTCTGTTCAAAGTAAAGAACAGGATGTCATAAACGTTATGTCCAAATTTGAAGACTATCCAACGGTTAGCTCTCCGGCTACAGTTATTTTCGTAAAGGTGCGACAGGGAACAAAACCGGATGACTCGTCTGATTGCAACGAAAACTGCAGTCTCGTCTTCCCCTTTCTTCAAAAAACAATTGTACCACGAGCAAGATCTTTCCGAGTAGATAGATTTTTACTACTCACACGCTCAATTCGGATAAGAAACGAAGGAGATATGATGCAAAGAAAATGGGTGTGCAGAAATGGACGAAAACCGAGAAGAGAGAAGAACTCTTTCTCTTCCTCTCTAATGGTTGGACGAGAATGGGGTGTGAAATGGAGTCACAAAGACCAAGGGTTGCTGATTTTATTTTCAGAAAAATGAAGGTGAAAGGGTGATGATTAAAAGGGCAATAAGAAGGGTGAATGAAGAGATGACCTTTGGTTATCGCAACGTTACAAGAGGAACTTAAAAAATCTGTCCAAGCTCTTCATATAACATGGCTATATCAGAATTTTCGGACCTCCCTAAACAAATAACAAAATGTACGAACGCTAACAATAGTACAATGTACATTTTCCGGCATCACGTAAACGTTCAAGACTAATATGTATAAGTATATGTTTTCCACACTAAAAATTATTATTACACATCTAACATGTAATTTATTGCATCTTTGGTGAATTTTAGTGTCCGGTACAAGAAGGTGGACTTGCGTGTGGGTATTACGTCATGAGGTTCATGCTCGATATCATCAACTGTTGCAAAGATGTTGTTGATCTTGGAAAGGTATGTAACTTTTAGGTTTCCAATTCTTGTTTGTTGTATTTCCGGCCTATTTTGGCCTTTTCGCTCCCAAAATGTTGTTATGAAGCGATTTAACCTCAATTTCTCTTTGAACATGATCATATGGGGCATATTATAACTAGTATGTAGATTCTTAGGCTTTAATTTGTTGTTGGTTGCATTTTGGGAACGAAAAGGCCATTTCCGGCCTATTTTGGCCTTTTCGCTCCCAAAATGTATTATGAAGTGATTTAACCCAAATTCTCTTTGAACATGATTATATGAGGCATATTATAACTAGTATGTAGATTCTTAGGCTTTAATTTGTTGTTGGTTGCATTTCGGGAACGAAAAGGCCATTTCCGGCCTATTTTGGCCTATTTTGGCCTTTTCCTCCCAAAATGTACTTATGAAGTGATTTAACCCCAAATTCTCTTTGAACATGATTATATGAGGCATATATAACTAGTATGTAGATTCTTAGGCTTATTTTTGTTGGTTGCATTTCGGGAACGAAAAGGCCATTTCCGGCCTATTTTGGCTTTTTCGCTCCCAAAATGTACTTATAAGTGATTTAACCCAAATTTCTTTGAACATGATTATATGAGGCATATTATAACTAGTATGTAGATTCTTAGGCTTTAATTTGTTGTTGGTTGCATTTCGGGAACGAAAAGGCCATTTCCGGCCTATTTTGGCCTTTTTTGGCCTTTTCGCTCCCAAAATGTACTTATGAAGTGATTTAACCCCAAATTCTCTTTGAATATGATTATATGAGATAATATAACTAGTATGTAGATTCTTAGGCTTAATTTGTTGTTGGTTGCATTTCGGGAACGAAAAGGCCATTTCCGGCCTATTTTGGCCTTTTTCGCTCCCAAAATGTATTATTAAGTATTTAACCCAAATTCTCTTGAACATGATTATATGAGATATATTATAACTAGTGTGTAGACTTTTAGGCTTGCATTTGATTTTGATTCCATTTCGGGAAGATATGTCATTTTTAGAAGTACTAACTACGGTAAAATGATTGACTTTTTGTATATGTTTATTCCTTGGTTGTTTTGCAAGGTTTATGCGATTCCATACCACGTTTGAGGAACTTCACCAAAGAAGAAATTGACGAAGTTCGGGATAAGTTGGCGTCCACATTACCGATGATTGCATAGGATGAGATTTAGCTCCAACAATGTACTAGTTTCTATCACCTATGTACACTTTTTACATTATTATTAATATATTTGAAGTTAATTATTACCTTTTCCACTTGTCATATATTATCGTATTGCAATTTGCATTTTTTTTTGTCCAAGGGAGGTTTTGGGTGGGGGTGGGGCTGGTGTGTGGGTGCAGGCTGTGCTGCTGTGTATGTGCAGGCTGTGTGCACGCTAAAAAAAAAAAATTATAGTGAAGGGCTGCGCTAGTTTAAACTAGCGCAGCCCTTCTAATAAGAAGGGTTGCGCTAGTTTAAACTAGCGCAGCCCTTCTAAGAAGAAGGGTTGCGCTAGTTCTTCACTAGCGCAGCCCTTCTTCTTAGAAGGGCTGCGCTTGTGAAGAAGGCGCAGCCCTTCTAGCTTAGAAGGGCTGCGCTTTTTACAAAAAAGCGCAGCCCTTCCTTGTGAAGGGCTGCGCTTTTCTAGCGCAGCCCTACTTGAATACTGAAGGGCTGCGATGGAAAGGGCTGCCCTCAAAAAGCGCAGCCCTACATGCCATTTTCAGCGCAGCCCTACTGCTTTTTTCCACTAGTGGTACAATGTACATTTTCCGGCATCACGTAAACGTTCAAGAATAATATGTATAAGTATATGTTTTCCACACTAAAAATTATTATTACCAACGTAATAAAAATATACACGTAATATACTATCACAGTATACACTCGGCACACGCAAAAGTACTACATTGTCCGTTTTATAAGAACAATGCAGACAACTACATAATACGACTAACACAATGCCACATAAATAAGACGCACATTATAACCTTTCCACAAAGTCAATTAAAATAATGTAGGTGTAAATATACATATATATACTTTCCGAAAAATAATTTGATAGAAATATAATTTATCACATCAGATAATAATAATTAACACGCGAAAATTTCAGAGAAATTTCGGAGTGTTACAAATTGGGGTAGTTATAGTGGTGATAAGATGATGCAGAGTATATGGAGGAGGCTTAAGGAAATTAAGACTCACATTAAGAGATTGCATAAAAGGGATTTTGCTCACTTATCTAGTCAAATTGAACATGCTAGGCAAGATCTCAATGACACTCAAAATGCTTTAAAGCTTCAGCAATCTGATGATCAGCTTACAGCTCTAGAGCAAACTCACTATCTTGCTCTCCAGAAGCTTTTGTCTATTGAAGAATCAGCAATTAGACAAAAATCTATAATAACTTGGCTGCAACAAGGGGATGCTAAGACTTAGGTTTTCTTTCAAGCTATGAAGGAAAGATATAACCAAAATAGCATTGACATTCTTTATGATTCTCAGGGAAGACAGCTGATTAAATCTTGTGACATTCAAGAAGAAATTATTGGGTTATATCAGCAACTTCTTGGATCTTCAAATCCTTCTTTACCCCAGATTGATGTTAATTTGGTGAGAAGTGGAATGCAGGTTTCACAAAATCCTGCTAGGGAGTTAATCAGAGATGTTACCCCTAAGGACATTGATGATACTTTGAGCTCAATCGATGATAACAAAGCCCCTGACATTGATGGCTTTAATAGTTTTTTCTTCAAAAAAGCTTGCCATATTATTAGGCATGATATCTACAAAGTTATTACTCATTTCTTTAACACTGGGGAGCTCTATTCTGCTATCAATTGCACTATGACAAGTTTGGTTCCCAAAGTTCATAATCCTACATATGTGAAGGATTTCAGACCTATTGCCTGCTGTTCAGTGCTTTACAAGATCGTTGCTAAGATTCTCACAAGAAGAATACAAAATATGATTAATGAGGTGATTGATCTTGCCTAAGCTGGGTTCATGCCAGGGAGAAATATCTCTGATAACATTCTGCTGGCAACTGAGCTTATCAAAGGGTATAAAACAAAACATATCTCTCCCAGATGTATGATGAAAGTTGACCTCAAGAAGGCCTATGATTCTATTGAGTGGCCTTTTCTCCAAATGATGATGAATGAACTAGGTTTCCTTTCTAGATTCATCAAGTGGGTTATGGCTTGTGTATCTTCTGTGTCCTTCTCTATTTTGATCAATGGGGTTCCTTGTAAGCCTTTTAAAGCCAAGAAGGGCTTGAGACAAGGGGATTCAATGTCCCCCTTTCTATTTGCAATAGGCATGGAATACCTCTCTAGATGTCTGGGTAATCTGAAACAAATCCCAGACTTCAATTTCCATCCTAGATGTGAGAGACTATACATAACTCATCTGATGTTTGTAGATGATCTCTTGATGTTTGCTAGAGCAGATGCTAGCTCTTTGCAGCTAATGTTTGATGCTTTCACTTCATTCTCTCATGCTTCTGGATTGGTAGCTAACCTTGTTAAAAGTAACATGTACATAGCAGGGGTTACAAAAGGAGAAAGGAGTACTTTGCAGCTTATTATTCAGATGCCTATGAGATCTTTCCCTTTTAAATATCTTGGGGTTCCCCTCACTACCAGGAAATTCTATTATCAAGAGTGCAAGCCACTTATTGAAAAAACTGTTGCCAAAGTCAGATCTTGGGCAGTCAAAAACATCTTATATGCTGCTAGGCTGCAACTTGTAAGCTCTGTTTTACAAGGTTTCCAACTTTACTGGTGCCAAATTTTTATCCTACCTAAGAAGGTCTTGAAAGAGATTCAAGGTGTTTGCAGAAATTACTTGTGGAGTGGACAGAGTGAAGGCAGGAGAGCTCTTGTTGCTTGGGATAAGCTTTGCATGAAGAAAGCTTGTGGAGGCTGGAATTTAAAAGACCTTGTTACTTGGAACAAAGCAGTAGTGGCTAAGCATCTATGGGCTATCACTAAGAAACAAGATAGGCTATGGATTAAGTGGATACATGCCTACTATATAAAGCAGAATAATCTGCTTACTATGCCCATCCCTACTAGGCTCTCTTGGGCTTTGAAGAAAATTTGGGCTAGTAGAGTCATCTTAATGGATCACCAACCTCAGCAATTTCTAACTGTTGAGCACTTTTCCATCAAAAAGCTGTATCAGACTATGAGGGGTGAGCAACCTATAATTCAGTGGAAAAGAGTTATCTGTGATAACAGGGCTAGTCCTAAGGCATTATTTATAAGTTGGCTGATGCTTCATGGTAGATTGTCAACTAAGAGCGGACTTTGTGAATGGGGGGTGCTGGAAGACAGTACATGTGTAATGTGTTCAAATGCTAGTGAAACTAGCTCTCATTTATTCTTTGATTGCCCAGCCTTCAATCAGTTATGGCAAATGTATCTCAATCAGATTGGTATGGCTAATCAGTTCAGATTAATAGCAGGATAGGTCCAAGCCCTTGCTGCTGCTACTCATAGAAAGAAACCTCACAACCAACTGTTACTGATGCTCTATGCAGAAACAGTTTATCATATATGGCAGCAACGCAATCAAGTTGTTTTTGGGAAGGATTGCCTATCACCTAGGCAAAGCTTTAAACAGATTGTATTTAAGGCAGCTTTTAGATGTAATGATGTTCTTAGGCAGATGCTTATTGTATGAGTTTATTGCTTAGATGATGTGTATGGCTGGATTATGATTGGTTTCTCCAAACCCTTACTAGAAGGTGGGGGAGTTTCCTTTCTTTTTTGTTAAGCCCTTGTAGCTCCTTTTGGTTGTACCTTTTTTTTTGGTTATCAATAACAACTTTGAATTGCCAAAAAAGAAAAATATTGATTAGACTCAGAGCTCTTAGACTTAAACATGCATTCGCAAGAAAAACATCAGTAGTTGTTCAGACTTTTTTCTAAGTCATTAGGGTGAAAAGAAGTAAAGTGCTTTGAATACACTCACATCCAAACCACTTCTGGTCTGTCACCACTAACAAGGCACTCAGCCTTGTTCTAGTTGCTGCAACACACACAGGTTGTAACACCAGACCTGCTTCCCCCCTAAGAGTAGGCCGGTGGAAAAAAAAAATCACAGAACTTCACACCTGCTTCCCCTTTTTGGCATCATCAAAATAAATCAAGGGTACTATCAAAGGAACAAAACACAAGTAGTAGATAACTATTAAGTCAAGCTAAATAGGCAGCTCTAACAGCATTCTAGGGATGCTAATGCTACCACAGTTCCTGCAGAGTACCAAAAGCTACTTATCCTAAATAAGAGTTATTACAGACCAGTAGTAGACCAAATTACATACGATCAAATGTTTTTGTAATTTGGGAAAGGGGGCAACCAGAGATAAAGTTCAATAAAAGAGAGGGGTTAGCAGCAAAATAGAATAAGAAAAGAAAAAATCAATCAGCTCCAGAGTCGTTTTCAGTCCCATCATCTTCTTCCTCCTCCTCTGAAACATCTTCTTCGTTTTCTTCCTCCTCCTCTTCTTCTTTCTCTTCCTCCTCCTCTTCTTCTTTCTCCTCGGAAACCAGTTCATCATCATCTTCATCACCAGCAGCATGGGATGACTCTGCCTTTGCCTCAGAATCCTCTCGACCCTTAATAACATCTTTGTCAAGGCGAACCTCAACTCTCCTGTAGGATTCTTGAAGAGCAGTGCAAAGTTGAGTAACACTATTCAGCATATTCTGCATCATCTAGTTCTGGTCACTCAACTGTTTCACCAAGGCATAAGTAGCCTGAACTAATTCCGTACTGGTCCCTTCACCAACAGCAGCACCCTTTGCTTCACTTTTCATTTTTAGAACACCACCTGCATATGACATGCCCTTCTGACCTATAATCTGATTCGTAAGGTGAGACATGGTGCCATAGTCTCCCACCATACGAATTTTCCAATGAGTGAATACCAAGGTCAGCCATCCTCCATAGGGCAGTGCATGCTTAGCCCACACAGCAGATCATGTGACCCAATATCATAGCAGGGAGGTTGGCTGGAATGTGTTCCATGAGACAATATATGAGAACACTATCCATCAACCGGACACTCATGCGGCCTTGTGCTCTGGGAAACACAATCTTTGAGGCTATAGTATGAAAGATTCTCATGATGGGGTCCCTTAAGTGGTCAATGGTGTACCCCTGCTTAGGGTCAGGTGGACCAGTGAACAACCTGGTCTGGATCTGTTCTGCTGTGAGGCCGTTAACTGTGGGCCAGTTCTCCCTTGAGTACTCATCAAGTCCCTTGTTTGGGACTTTCAGAATTTCAGCCAAAATCTTTTCAGATAGATTAATGGGAGTGCCCTTAACAAAAGCAAAATAGGACCCATCGTCCTTAGTATGCAGATGTTCATAAAATTCCTCAACTAAAGGCATAAACACATCAAGTTCTTTGGCAAATAACACAGACCATTTCTGAAAGTCTAAAGCTTCCTTAACCTCATGCAAGAATTTCTGAGCAACCCAACTCTTTGCAACAGAAAAACCAACCAGAATAGACCTATCCCTTAAATTATACAAAGGCTCGGGAGTGATAGACTTACTTTTCTTGGGTTTAGAACCCTCGGCAGCAACAATAGCAGGCAACTTCCTCTTTTTGTCGGCTGGGAACAGTTCTGGGTCTGGTTCCTACACAATCTCCTTGCCTTTGGAAGATTCAGCACCCTTCCTAGCAACCGTCTTTATCCTTGTGCCCTTGCTAGCCACAGCCTTAACACCTCCTTCTTAGAAACTTCCCCCTCAACATCAGCACCTTCCTTCTTCTTTAATTTCTCCACTGGTTTGGGTTTGATTGTAGGGGTAGAGATTTTGGCCTTGGTGGTTTTGACTGCTGTTTTGTGGGAATGGGTTTGGTAACCGTCTTCTCAACAGACTTAACCGCTTTTGATGGCGGTTTCTTGGCGGCAACCTTCTTTGCCTTTTCAACTACAACCTCCTCCTTCTCAATTACTTCTTCCTCCATCTTGATTTTCCGGTTCAGACTCACCCACCGGCTCCGACTCCTTTTCAGATTCTGACTCCTCATCTTCTCCGACTCCTCTGGCTTAGACTCCTCAACCGTTTTGGTGAGGGAGCCTTTATTTTGGTGGACAGGCTTTTTGGGAGTGGTGGTTTTTGTAACTTTGGGAGTGGCGGTTTTGGTGATTTTGGCGGTTGATTTTGGAATTACCGCTTTGTGGTGGTAGATTTTGTGGTGGATTTGGGTAGTTTGTTTTGTAGTGGTGGATTTTGTGGTTGCTGGCTTCTTGGATTCCTTCGTATTAAAGGTCTTCTTCCTCATCTTCAACCTCTCCTCCACAATCGGATCCTCCAGGTTCAGCCACTTCCTTTGCTTTTTAGTTCAATTTCAGGAGATTCTTCAACCTCCTTTTCGACCAACCTAGTACTCTTCTTTTTGACATGATGAGACTGAATTCCCTGTTTTGAGACTTGAGAAAAGAGAAGAAAAACTTGAACAATTTGTGTTTCAAGAATTCGAGAAAGAAAAGATAGAAGAGAAATTAGGGTTTGATCGAGAGAAAAAATAAGAAAAAAAATCAGAAAATATGTGATCAAAGAGAATAAGAGAGAAATAAGGAAAGTATGATCACATGCAAGAATATATATAAGATGGTAAGAAAAAAAAATCAAACGGATATATCCGTTCTTCGCAAACTGCAGTTGCCTTAATTACAACCGTCACTTCATTTATTTTCCTAATTTGAAATTTGAAAAATAAACAATATTCAGAGAATAACCGCCTCAAGAATCTGGTTCCCAAGTGGTCTGCAACTGGTCTGTGCCAACTTACCTTTTTAAGACTTATGCTTAAGTACCCAAGTACTAAGATGATCAGTTCAGCATCGCATAAGAACTTTGTAAGCCCTAAAAGACAAAGAAAATGTAACAAAAAAAGAGATATATACACAAATTGACATCATTTGACTAGCCAAAGGGACAAGTCAAGACCTAAGAGCTCATTGTCTAATCTTAATCATACCCAACAAGGTACGAAGCTTGATGAACACTTCTCTGCTCAAAGGTTTTGTAAATATGTCAGCTATTGATCTTCTGACCTGCAAAACTCCAACTCAACATTACCTTTTTCAACATTGTCCCTTAGAAAATGATGCCTAATCTCAATATGCTTGGTTTTAGAATGCTGGACAGGATTTTTCGAAATATTGATTGCACTTGTGTTATCACATAAAATAGGAACACTTCCGAAACAGACCCCAAAATCCTTTAGTTGTGACTTTATCCACAAGAGTTGAGCACTGACAAAGCAGCAACAATGTACTCAGACTCAGCTGTGGATAATGCTACAGAATTTTGTTTCTTAGATCCCCATGAAATGAGACAAGAACCTAAGAAGTGGGCCATTCCAGAAGTATTCTTCCTGTCCACAATAAAACCAGCAAAGTCAGCATCTGTGTATCCAATGAGGCTCATGCTGCTGCCCTTTGGATACCACAAACACAAATCATCAGTACCATTGAGATATCTAAGAATCCTTTTAACAGCCTTTAGGTGAGATTCTTTAGGGTTGCTTTGAAATCTCGCACACAACCCTACTGAAAACACTATATCTGGCCTACTGGCTGTTAAGTAAAGCAATGAGCCAATCATACCTCTGTATAGCGTGCCCTCAACATCCTTTCCCTTCTCATCAAGGCTCAATTTTGTAGAAGTTGGAATAGGTGTTTCATAGGACTTGCTATCTTGCAGACCATACCTCTTCAGCAGCTCCTTGAGGTATTTCTGTTGATGGATCATGATTCCATCTTTGGTTTGCTTGATTTGAAGCCAAGGAAGAATCCAAGTTCTCCCATCATACTCATCTCAAATTCGCTCTTCATCAAATCTGCAAACTCATACACAAATCAGGATTAGTAGCTCCAAACAAAATATCATCAACATATATTTGGACCACTAACAGATCAGTTCCCTTTCTTTCAAGAATAGTGTCTTGTCAACTGATCCTCTCTTATAGCCATTTTCTAAAAGAAAACTGGAAAGTCTCTCATACCAAGCTCTAGGAGCTTGTTTGAGACCATAAAGAGCTTTGTCGAGTTTAAAAACATGATTTGGCAAGTCACTATCCTCAAAACCAGGGGGTTGCTTTACATAAACATCTTCTTTCAAATAACTATTAAGAAGGCTGTCTTAACGTCCATTTGAAAGAGTTTAAAGTTCATTTGAGCAGCAAATGCAATTAATATCCTGATAGCTTCAAGCCTGGCTACTGGAGCAAAGGTTTCATCATAATCAATTCCTTCTTGTTGATTAAACCCTTGAACCACTAGCCTAGCTTTGTTTCTGACTATAATTCCTGAATCGTCCAATTTGTTCCTGAACACCCATTTAGTTCCAATAACAGACATGTTCTCCGTCCTGGGTTCAAGATGCCATACTTGATTTCTCTCTAAAGGATTGAGTTCATCTTGCATGGCTAGAACCCAATCTGGATCCGTTAAAGCAACCTTATAGTCAGTAGGTTCAACATTTGATAAGAAGGAATAGAATGCACAAAAGTTTTGCAAAGTAGAGTTCCTTGTCTGCACCCCCTTGTTAATATCACTAATGATTAGATCAGTGGGGTGAGAGGACTTGTACTTAAAAGATTTGTTCATATCAAATTTGCATTTGTGCCTTCTAATGTTGAACCTGTTCCTGTACTGGTTCCCCCTGTCTCATTGTTGTTTTGAGCAGGTGAACCAGTTTCCATAGTGGTCTCATCTGCATCATCTTCATGTGGATGAGCATCTGAGTCACTATCTCCTTCCCTTACCTCTTGAGCTACCTGATTCTGTGCTGGACCAGACTCTTCCTCTCTATGAGAGTGTGTGGTGAGCCTGGTTAGCACCTTCTTCATCCTTAGCCCTGTAAATTCAGCATACCAATTTCGAACTCATCAGCATCTTCAACCTGCACATGCTTGCTGAACATGTTAGTCTCATCAAACAAGACATGGATACTTTCTTCAACACACAAGGTTCTTTTATTGAAAACTTTGTATGCCTTGCTGTGTGAAGAGTATCCAACGAAAACAGCCTCATCACTCCTAGGATCAAACTTGTCCAAACTTGATTTACCATTGTTGTGTACAAAACATTTGCACCCAAAAATACGTAAATGTGTAATGTTTGGTTTTCTTCCCCTAAGGAGCTCATAAGGTGTTTTCTTCAGTAAAGGTCTCAACATTACTCATGTTCAAAATATAACACGCAGTACTCACAGCCTCAGCCCAGAAGTTTCGAGGAAGACCACTCTCTAGAAGCATTGTTCTTGCCATTTCTTCTAGAGTGCGATTTTTCCTTTCAACCACTCCATTTTGTTGTGGAGTTCTAGGAGCTGAAAAATTGTGAGATACACCATGATCATTACAGTAGGTTACGAAGCTGACATTGTCAAATTCAGAACCATGATCAGACCGGATAGAGACCAGTTGATGACTAATCTTGTTTTGGACTTGTTTTACCAGATAATTCAAATTCTTCAAAAGTTTCATTTTTAAACTTCAAAAAGATTGTCCAAGTGAAACGAGAATAATCATCAACTAACACAAACACATAACTATGACCATTTCGACTTTGCACCGCATGGGCCCACACAAGTCCATGTGTACAAGTTCGAAAGGTCTAGTTGTGCTTACAAACTTCTTTGGCTGAAAAGAGGACTTGACATGTTTACATTTAGCACATTCATGACAAATATGATCTGCAGCAAACTTGATGTTAGGTAAACCTGTCACCAAGTCTTGAGATCTCAGTTTATTTAGCAAAGAAAAACTTACATGTCCAAGTCTCTTATGCCACAGCCAATGATCATCCTTTATAACACTAAGACAAGTGGCACTGGTCTTTGGAATCTGACTTAAAAATGTTATGTAAACATTGTTATGTCGAAATCCCTTGCAGACCAGTTCCCTTGTTTCAGTGTTGACTATATGACAAAGATTGGTTTCAAATTCAACATGGTTTCCTTTGTCACATAGTTGAGAAATGCTCAAGAGGTTATGTTTCAAACCTTCTACATAGTAAACATCATTAATAGCTTGAGAAAGTGTCTTACCAACTTTACCTATACCTTTAATCAAACCTTTGCTATTGTCTCCAAAGGTGACACTTCCTCCTTCATAGGCTACGAGTGAGAGAAATTGACTTTTATCTCCTGACATGTGTCTTGAGCAACCACTGTCCAAATACCAGTATGGTTTGCTCTCACTCTAACCTGCAAAACAAATCAAGGTTTAGTTTTAGGAACCCAGATTTCTTGGGTTCCTTGTCCTTGAAACTGGTTTGACTCTGTCCTTTCTAACCCAGATTTGTTTTACATTGGTCTTCTTGTTTTATCATGTTTTCCATTGTTAGACCAATTGTGTGTGTGACCCTTCTGATAAAGGCATTGTGAACATGAGACTGATTTCTTTTATCATGTTTTTGCTTAGTCCAACAAGTATTAATAACATGACCATTCTTACCACAGTAGGTACATACGTGCATGTCCTTTGCAAACACGTACTTACCTCTCTTGAATTCAGAAATCCAAGTCTCATCTCTTCCCAACTTTGGTGGTGTTGGGAACTGGTTCCAGATACCCTAATCCAAACCTCTGACGATTACCAGGTTGTGAGTCAGAATGTTTAAAGTACTCTGAGCATCGAGCAACCTGTTCATCTGTCTCAAGCAGTCACTCAAATCCTGTTCCTTGGTTTCAAGTTTCTTAAGTTGAGCTTCATTAAATTCTGCAGCAATGGCAAGATCCAACTTTGCCTTATGAAGCTCATCCTTAAGTTTTGAAACCAGTTCTGGATCTGGTTCAGAAGTGGTCGCAATGTTCTTGCCTTTTCTTAGTTCATATAATTCGGATTGAAGATCACAGATCTTACCCTCATATTCCAAACATAAGTCTTCGACATTAACACTAGGACCACTTGTGCTAGCAAAAGAAGCTTTCAAATCCACATACTCATTGAACAATTCTTCCACATCATCAATTAGATAGTTATGAGCCAAAATTAAATCAGAATGTTCTAAAGTAAAGCTTTTCTGTTTGAGTAACTCGAAATTTATACCTTCAACTTCAGCCTCCTTGAGTTTACTAAATCCTCTATCATTATTTTGATAAAAATCAGTTTTTAAAAATCTGATTGAGGTCTTAGCATCTCAAGCTCAATGTTCTTCTGATCCAAACTTATTTCAAGCTCTGAAATTTTTTCTTTCAGTTCTGTACAAATAAGTTCAAGTTCAGCAGAACGGCTTTCACTTAGGTCTAAGTTTCGAGTTACTCTCTCAACTTCTTTTTGTTAGCTTTATAAGCAGCATTCCTTTAACATTTTGTTCAATAGCAGAATCAATAAAACCTAGTAACTCATCTCTATCACAATATCTCATTTGTTCTTGCATATTAGAGATAGTTACTGTTCTTCTCGGAAGAGCTGCTTCCTGCCATGAGCACACATGTGTCTTTTTCTCCAAACTGGTCTGCTTCTGGTCTATGTCTCCAATCAGAGCACAGTCACACACATTAGGGCTTCATCTTCCTCGCTTTCACCACCTGAATCAAATCACCCCAGGCGGCTAGCATAGCCCTCTTAGTCATTTTCTTCTCTCTTGTCCTCCTTTATCATTCTTCCATGCTGGACAATCCTTATCATGTGTCCAGTTTCTCCACATTTGAAGCAACCAGTGCTGAACTGGTCTTCTTCAAGTTGCCCTTGTTCTTCCAAGACTTCCCCTTGAACTGCGTTCTAAACTCCTCTCAAACCTCTTAGCCATGAGCCAATCTCATCGAGATCTTCATCATTTTCCTCACCTTTCAAAGCTAACCCACGACTTTTGGTTGTACTTTCCTCCTTTGAATCCACCAACATCTCATGAGTCATTAATGACCCAATAAGTTATTCCATGGCAGTCACCTTGGGCAGCCATTTACCTGTCAAACTTCTCAAGATCTTTCTCACCAAATCTTCATTAGTAAAGTCTTTTCCAAGAGATTTAAGTTCATTGATAATTGTCATGAAACGAGTAAACATATCTCTTATATTTTCATCTCGGTTCATATCAAAAGTTTCATATTTAGACAAGCATATCAACTTTAGATCTCCTGACTTCACTAGTGCCTTCATAGGCTAATTCTAAGGTTTCCCATATTTCCTTAGCAGTAGAGCATGCTAATATACGGCTTACCTATTATCAGCAATACCTTGTTGAAGTAGTGACATGGCCTTTGCATTCTTCTCGAAGGTCTTCAGATCTGTAGTAGTGTACTCACTCTCCTTCTTCTCTGTTCCATCTGAATTGTTAGCCACCTTCCTTGGTCCATTCCTGATGATCATCCAGCACTCATAGTCTGTGCCAATGATCAGATTTCTCATGCAATTCTTCCACCAAGGTAGTTGGTTCCATTGAACTTTGTTAGCCTTGATCCTCCGGGTCCACTGGTCATTTCTTGAGTAGTCATTATGTCCTCCTTCTCTAGGTGTTACCCTTTCAAGAAGTTAGGCTCTGATACCAATTGAAGTGCAAGAGACACTCAAGAGGGGGGTGAATTGAGTGTTTGTCCGAATGTTGTAACTTTTTTCGATTATAGTAAGAACAGTAAAAGAACAGTTCTCTAGCAGCGGAAATAAAAGCAATGAATAATCAACAACAGGATTTAACAAGGTTCGACTTCTAATAAGTCTACGTCATCCACTCACTCACTCACTCTTTTATTAATCAACTCGAATAACAAAAGAATTACACTCAATCACTTATGCACCTATGCACAAGATGATTCCCCAACTTCCACCTATGGAAGTTCACTCAACCACCTATGATGGTTCAAATGAAGTTGATCCCTGATCAACTTCCCCAGCAAACTGAACTCGCAGAATGCTCAAATACAATCGGTTTTTCTCTCAAAAACAAACAGCCTTACACGCTTAGAATGAGAGTGAATTAAGATCTATGTGGTATTCGGGTTTTTTGCGTAGATTTGAGAGTTCAAGAGATGAAGTGCTTTTGCTTGGAGTATTTTGAAAATGTGCGTCCAAAAGCTTAAGGGTTGTGTGTTAGCAAAACTCCTTAAATAAGCCTTTGGTAAGTAAATGTTTACATGATATTATGAGAGTATATTTTCCTAGAAAATATGGAAATTATTCCAAGGAAAATATACTCAGTATAATATCATATAACACACTTACCATAATTAAGAAATCTTGCTCACACAACAAACCATGCATCCGTGTATTTTGAAAATTAATTTTGCGCGGAAAGAAAACTTTCCTAAAATACGAATGCATGAAGTAAAACCTTGAGGACTGGTTCAGATCTGTTCCCAGACTGTTTCAATCAACCAAGTTTTACTTGTAGTTGTGTATGACAAGTAACCGAGATTTCTTGTCATCCACAACTAGCTCATCTCTCTAGTTTCAAACCTTATAGTGCATTCAAACCTTTATACCACTTACATTGCATCTAAGACCTAAATGCTACAACTTGATCTTGGTCTTCATGCAATTCTTCAAGACTTGGCTTCACTAGCTTCGTCTTTCTATCCATTGAACTCATACTTTGGCACCTATACATGTAAACAGAAACATGCATGCAATATAATAGTTCAATGTGGTTTGTCATCATTCAAAACTCAAAACAGGGAACATAACAGAAAGAAAGCGTGACTAAGAACTTTGTGCGTCCGCACTTCCTTAGTGCCCGCACACATTAGTGCGCCAGCACCTGACTTCGGTGCGCCCGCACCACCCTGTAGATTGAGTTCCTAGAAATCAGAAAGCTAGGTGCACCCGCACCAGCTCTAAGGTGTGCCTGCAACAGCTCTGAGCAGCGCCCGCAACAGATTTGAGGAGCGCCCGCACCCATTTCAACGGTGCACCTGCACCATGCTACAGTAACGTTGGTGCGCCTGCACCACTTCAAGGGTGCGCCCGCACCACTTATTTCTGTCAGAATTTTTTAAGGCTCGAGCCTAGTTAAAAGGAGTTGATTAGTTTTAAAATGGATGCTTTATTTTATGTTTGGATTATTAGGGTTTACATTAGAGAGAAAAACACCTTAGTTTTGTTTAAATTTTGTAGTAACTAGATTAAAGTTTGTGATTTCTACACATTGAAGGTACTTTTTATTCAATTAGTTTCAAAGTTTTCAGTTTTCATTCTCTCTTTTCTTGTTATTCTTTTTTCTTCCTTATTATTAGATCATTGTAGTTTCTTAATTGCTTTTTTATTAGCATTATTGTCCCTTGATCATGTTAAGCCCTAGATTACTTATAAAATTCATGTTTTTATGCTTAGAATCCATGATTAGTGAGTAGTTTTCTATCTAAGGTTAGGGTGAAAGTATGGATTAGGGTTTAAATGAATTGTTAATGTGATTGTGATGATCTAAAGATGATTATACATTTATCTTGGTGTCTTGAGGCCTTAGGAATAGATATTGATCACATTTATGCTTTGGTATTTTGATTTCAAATGTTCTTAATCGAATTTTGAACTCTTTTATCATCCCTATGAATCAACTTAATTTCCAGGCCAAGATATTGGGTAGAAATTAAGGGGTCCTTTAAGGGTTTTCCGTACTTCTAGAATCTCTTAATCGATTGACTAAAAACCATTTGACAGAGAATTTAGTTGGTTGATTAAGTGATTCTTCTTGAGGACCATTCGAGAGAGGACTCAAGTGTTTTAGAGGAAAACTAAACCTTGCATAAAAGTCGCCTTTGAATCACAATTGCATTAATGATCGTTGATTCGCTTTGATCCATACTAGTAACCTTAACTCTAGTGTCTTCCTTGTTGATATTTTCATCTCGTATTATTTGCTAGATATTTGATAGTAGCTAGTCGTTGTTGTTACAAAAATCATTCAAAACCCCAAAAATCCCTCAATTAGGTAATTTAGACTTGATAGACTTTGATTAATCCCATTTTTCCTGTGTATCGACCCTTGACTTGCCTTTACTATGTTCTTAGTAATTGCTTGTTAGGTTTTATAAATATTGTTTGAAAAGCGATTTTTGATGCCTTAACTAACGACACACTAAAAATCTCTTATTAATAGGCGCCGGTCACTAGAGGAGGTGTTTAGGGTTTCTCAAATTTTCTCTTTTGTGAAAAGAAACTGCTTAATGAAGTAATTTCTAAACCTTAATATTATATCGTATGCATAATTGAAGAATCTTAGGCAAGTCAGAAGAATTAATTCCCCTAATATTTCCTCTCATGGCCAGCCAACCCAATCTTAGTGCCTGTTCTCCCCAACTTATTTTCAGTTCATTTCAGCTCCAATCAGTTCAGTTCAGCTCAGCTCCAATCAGTTCAGTTCAGCTCCAATCAGTTCAGTTCAGCTCCATTCTTTTATAACCATTTTGTTAAATATTATTATTATGTCGATATAATTATTTTACTAATTACTATTATTATTATTATTATTATTATTATTATTATTATTATTATTATTATTATTATTATTATTATTATTTATTTATTTATTTTTATATCATTACTATTAAGTATTATTATTATTATTGTTGTTGTTGTTGTTGTTGTTGTTGTTGTTGTTGTTGTTTCTATATATTATTTTGTTTATTATAGCTTTACTCATTATTATTACTATTATTATTAGGAGGAACATGGTTTAGGTTAAAGCACAAATAAACCTGCGTTTTTAGCTCATAAACCAATCAAATCGCGTCAAAACGGTTTATGATGTAATTTTTGCGGTCCAACCCAATCATTATTTTAATTACTAAATAGTATATTATTAAATAGTAATATTAATTTACTTCTTAGATATTATTGTTATTATATATCATCATCAAGTATTAATATATTAATACAAATAATATAAAATAATTATTATTAATTATCATCATTATCATTAATTTTTATTATTAATAATTTATGATTATTAATATTATTTATTTATAACTATAATTTAAAAATATCCATAATACTATTATTATTATTCTTCATTATTATTACTTATCATTATAATTATTATTTAATATTCATATTATTATTGTTTAAATATTATTTATATATTTATTACATTCAGTTTAATTCAATTTAATTTAATTTAATTCAATTCAATTCAATTCAATTCAATTCAATTCAATTCAATTCAATTCAATTCAATTCAATTCAATTCAATTCAATTCAATTCAATTCAATTCATTCAATTCAATTCAATTCAATTCAATTCAATTCAATTCAATTCAATTCAATTCAATTCAGTTCAGTTCAGTTCAGTTCAGTTCAGTTCAGTTCAGTTCAGTTCAGTTCAGTTTAGTTCAGTTCAGTTTAGTTCAGTTCAGTTCAGTTCAGCTCCTATTAGTTCAGTTCAGTTCAGTTCACCTCCAATCAGTTCAGTGCAGTTCAGTTCAGTTGTTTTATGCCGAAGAGAACAGGCCCTTAAATGAATTTAGATTGCTTTGTCCAACTTGTGCTACAATATGTGACCTCTCATAGTATTAATATAATTTAGTTGTAGGCCGAATCAATATTGTCCTACTAATCATTTTTATTCTATATACCAAGAAAATACGATTATTAAAATAGATAACTTTATATCTTCATAATTTAATTCCTCTTTCTATTTAGTAATTCTCGTGATGTCTGAGAACATATTCCTTTAATCTCTGTTGAAGACATGATCGTAATGTTAAATTCCTTAAGTTGTTTAATACCAAATTAATAATACTATTCTCAATTTTTTGTTCCTTGATTGCTGTTGAGCTCGAACTGTTCTAAGAAGGATTAACTCTTTAATCCTATTCTGCATGCTATGCAATTTTTCAGTTCTTGCTCATCAAGAGGCCAAGACACCATTCCTATTTAATAGGATAACTTATTCACTCTTGTATGACCATAACTCCAACTGTTCTCAAATTTTTGCTCCTTGATTGTTGTTGAGCTCGAACTGTTCTAATAAGGATTAACTCTTTAATCCTATTCTGCATGCTATGTAATTTTTCAGTTCTCGCTCATCAAGAGGCCAAGACACCATTCCTATTTAATAGGATAACTTATTCACTCTTGTATGACCATAACTCCCACTTAATTCTTAACCCACTTGGTTACTGTCTTTATAACCTACTTTTACTGCGTGACGTTTAACAACATCAAGGTTAAACTAATTATATTGTTCGTATTAAGACATACTCATGTATATGAAATCCACTAAATACGGTAGTTTGATTATATCTAATTTGGCCAAGTCTTATTGTATCAAATATACATCCATATAATCAAATTATACATCTCTATGTCTCTATATCCCATGAAATTGTGCTGCCATTTAATTACATACTAGTATTTTAATAAATCACTTATGTCCAATTTAGTGATTTAAACTAAGGACTTCAAAAAAATATTGTGATTTCAGCCAAAATGTTTCCATAATCATATTCACTAGTAGAAAAAAGCCCATCTGATGCGGTCAAAATCGGGCTTAGTGATGCGGTTTTGGTCCGCAACAAGTGGGCTCGCAGCAGATCCTATTTATTTACTGATGCAAGTCTAAAGGAAAACCGCAGCGGTAAATGATTAAATGCTGCGGTTTTGGGTCAAAACCGTAGCGGTTGAGCTCCCCAAAAATAGTTTTTTTTTTCTTTTTTTAATTATTAATCAATACAAAATCCATAATATATATCAATAATCATTTTAATAAGCATATTATGCTGAATTGAAGCATAAACATAAACAATTAGATACATAAGAATGTTTACTATATTTTTTAGTATCATACTCAACTATATAGATACATACGCATTGCTTGAAAGATCATGAAAATTAGAATATCAGTTAGCTATCATCTAACTCGATTCAAACGTGATAAGAAGCATGCAATGGGCTACTGCTGTGTGTGTGCTTGGTGGATTGCCGACCCTTCTTTTTGCTGGCTGAGTAACATCAACAAAAAAGTCAGCTCAACTAAGCTACAAGGGCATGGGGTCAGCTGGGACAACCCATGACAAAGGACTCGCTGCAAAATAGCAAGGTATACATCATTTGTGCAGTATATATCATGCAGATCATAAAGCAGCTCGTTAATGTTGATTACAAATTATGAGTTCATGACCCTATTATGCATATCATGAAGCATAGGAGAAATAGGATATGATGAAATAGAACAGTAACTATAGCAAAAATATCTCTTCAACTAAATGTTGATTTTGTTATAGATTATGAGAATCAAATTCTACCATAACATGTCTGCAAAACCTACTCCCTTTGATGTTTGAAGAATCTAAAGCAACTCTGAATGGAATGTTAAATTCCCTGATGCTAAGGTCTTTTTCATGCCAGAAGGAGAGTTTGATCATAACCTAATGCTCATTAAGACATGCTTTATGGATCATAGGAAGAAGCTTTTTAGGTTTTTAATCACTAGTGTTTCAATGAGAGCATCACTGAAATAGTTACTGAAGGATGGAGAAGGCATGTACATGGGGTTCCTACTTTCCAGATCTTGAAAAAATTGAAGCTCCTCAAACTGGACCTCAAAATCCATGATAAAAGAGGTCAATGTGAACTGGAGGAGGCTAAATAGGCAGTAAAAAGTAGGTCTTGGCTATTCAACAGGAGCTGCACTCTCACCCTGGTGACCCTAGCTTTGCTCAGCTAGAGAAAGAGGCCCAAGAAGTGTACAAGGTTGCTTGGAGAGACTATCACTCTGCCTTACGACAGAATGCCAAGTTGCACTGGCTCAAAGAAGGTGATGAAAACTCTAAAAATTTCTTTAATAGAATTGAAGCTAGACAAAAGAAGAATACTATTAAAGCTATTCAGTGTATGAATGGGCAATGGAGAGATTCCCCTGAAACTATTATAAATGCTTTTATGGAGTTCTACAAATAGTTAATTGGTGATTGCATGCCCAACAAGAGTGTTGTCTTGCCTGCTATTATCCAGTTTGGCCCTACTCTAACTATTGCTCATTGTGATAGTCTGGTTTTTAATTTCACTACTAAAGATGTCAAGAAGGTCATGTTTGTATGTTATTCCAAGCAACAAGGCTCCAGGTCTTAATGGGTACACTAGTGCTTTCTTTAAGGCTGCTTAGGATATTATTGGTGCTGATGTAAGTCAGGCTATCTTGGAAGTATTGAGAACTGGGTTGATGGTTAGAAAACTCAACATCACTACACTCACACTGGTGCCTAAGGTGAAGATTCCTAATACAGTGAGTGAATTCAGGCCTATTGCTTGCTTCTCTACCATATACAAATGCTTGCCTAAGCTTATTTGTGCCAAGCTTAATACTGTTTTACCAGATATAATAAGCCCCACACAAGGTGCTTTTCTCACTGGTAGGAACATTATGCATAATGTTCTCTTATGTCAAGACCTAGTAAAGATGTATAGGCCTTCTCAAAAGCAAGCTTGTTGCCTTATGAAACTTGACATAAAAATGGCCTATGACACTATTGAATGTCCTTTTGTGGAAGAAATGTTGGTTGCATTACACTTTTCTGCTTCTTTTGTGAGGCTTGTCATGACATGTGTGACAACCCCCTCCTATACTCTGATGATTAATGGCAGTCCTAGTGAGGTTATTTATCCTAAAAGAGGTCTGAGACAAGGGGACCCCCCCTTGCTCTTTACCCTTTGCATGGAATATTGTTCCAGAATCCTCTCAAAAGTCATCACTCTTCCTGGATTTAAATTTCACTCAAGATGCAAGCAATTGAAACTTAATCATCTGGTATTTGCAGATGATTTGCTACTTTTCTCAAAAGGTGATTATAAATTTGTATGTGTGTTATTCAGTGCTTTGTAGATGTTCTCTGAGACTTCAGACCTTCACATGAGCCCTAAGAAGTCTGAAATATTTATTACTGGTATGGGAGAGAGTGAGATAAGAAGAATCCGGTAAGTAACAGGCTTCAGAATAGGGTCCCTGCCATTTAGATATCTTGGTGTTCCTATGAGCACTAAGAAACTAAAAGTGGCTGATTGTGAGGCTCTCATTGATAAAATGTGCCTGAGAGTGAAACTCTGGTGTAGCAGGAATTTATCCTATAGTGGGAGACTTCAGCTGGTAAACTCTGTGTTGATGTCTATATGTGTATACTGGACACAACTATTCATTCTCCCCAAAACTGTGCTACATAAAATCAATGCTATATGGAGAAACTATCTATGTTATGGTTCATATGACAGTAATATATAGCCCTGGATACATTGCTTGGGATAATGTGTGCATATCTAAGTCTCATGGAGGGCTTGGTGTTCGAAATATTCTCTTGTGGAATCAAGTTGTTGTTATAAAGCATGTATGGGCAGTCTCTTATAAAAAAAGATAACCTATGGGCACAACAAGAAACCGCCTTTTTAGCGTCTGAATTTAGCGTCCGACAGTATAAGTGGACGGTAAATTCAAAATTAGCATATGATATATAACAGACGCAGATTAGCGTCAGCTTTCTTGTTTTTTAGTGTCCGTTTACAAAAACGGACACTAATTAGCGTCCGTTAAGTAAATTAGCGTCCGTTTGGCAGACGCTAATTTATTGGTCTTACCCAAATCAATCGACCGCTCCCTCAAACCGTCCAATTGTCCTAAATAAGAAATAAAATCCTCTCTCGCCGCTCTCTCTCACTCAATTCTCTCTCACCTCAATTCTTTCCTCTCTCTAACTCTTCATCTCCCTCAAACTATTCATCGCCGCTTAGATCTGGTATTTTGTTATTTCTCTCGTTTAGATCTGGTATTTTTGTTCAGTTGGTTGTGGTTAGAGTTTTTTTCAGTCGGTTGCATCATCTCCACTTCTGTCTCTTAGCATCATCGCCGCTTCTATCTCTGAGCATCACCGCCGTCTTCAAGCATCACCGCCTCTTCTTTATCAGGTATATTTTATTTTATTTTTAATTGTCGTTTGAATTTTCATTTTTGGATTTTCAGTTTTTGAATTCTCAGTTTTTGGATTTTCATTTTTCAATTTTCGTTTCTGAATTTTCATTTTTGGATTTTCGTTTTTCAATTTTCAATTTTTTTAATTTTCGCTTTTTAAATTTTCAGTTTCTTAATTTTTGAATTTTCATTTTTGGTTTTAAATTTTCAGTTTTTTAATTATCGCTTTTTAAATTTTTAGTTTTTGAATTTTTGTTTTCAGTTTTCGTTTTTGGATCTTCGTTTTCGTTGTTGTTTTGGTTTGGGTTTTTGCATCTGTTGTTTTGGTTTGGTGGGTCTGTTCGTGGGGTTGTTCGGGGAGGGTGGTGCTTTCCGACTCATGTGGGGGTTCGGGGAGGGTGGTGCTTTCCGGTTCGTGGGTGGTTTGGGTATTTGGGGTTAGGGTTTCACTTTTTTCATTGTCTTGTCATCTTCATCAAATTTCTGGTAATTGTTCTTCACTTTGATCTTTCCTCCATTAATAAACGCGTGGTTTAGCAACATCTATTAGTATTAGTATTTCGTCTTAGACCGATTTAAATTTCATCAAATTTCTGGTAATTTTTTCAATTTTTTCGGGCAAGTAGCATAATTATGTGTTAGACAATTATTCCTGCGATTCAAAAGTTTAATTACTATATCTGAACCTTTGTGTATTTAATATTTTTGATGAGAAGTGGAAATTACGCATTTACGCCCTATTTTTGTTGTTTTTGATTTATTTCTGGGAATGTTTTATTCTTTGTTTCATACTGTTATTATGCAAAAACGTGTTGCTCATTATACTAAAACTCATAGATTTCCCTTGCTTTCTACCTAGTTTAGTTTAAGTGAGAAATAAAAAAGTGTGTCAAAGGAGGAAGAACAGAAAGATTTACAGAAAGTGGAGTCTGCTGAGTAGCACTGGGGTGATCGCTGGTGGCATCGTCGGTGCAGTTTTCCTCGGCAACCTCTTCTTTGTGAATGTCAGTCATTCTATCTCTTTGTTGCTATCATAGATCTAAATTTCTGATTGAGAATTATTCTTCCTCTTGATTTTGATCTGACTCTTTAGAAATTAAAGGTCATATTGATATTGCTTGAATGCTTGAATCAAAATGGTTTGAGGATGAGATTTGGATTGGTAGCTCGGTTGATTATATCATGGGGTCGTGAAATTTGTTATTTAAGTTTTGCAATTTGATGGGTGTTGCTTAATTCATGCCTTCATGGTTGCATTCATTGTTGAGCAAGTTAAATCTAGTAAATACTAAAAATTGGTGTCGAGTTCTGTTCTTGTGTATGTATTATGTACTATGACTAAAAAAGCAAAAAAACGATCTAATAACTACCATACTAATATTTTTTACCATCTATATCTATATAATGATTCAAAGTTAGGCAAATTGATAGAAATCGTCTAATAGCCAAAAAATTAGTATCTCAATCAGAGCATAAAAAAAAAGTTCCCAAACTTAATGTGTATAAAATGAGCTCAGCATTGTGAAATAGTATGTGAGGATATTTATGACTTTAATATAGTAAATATTGTACTAATTGTGATTTTTTTTCTTTTGCAGGTTTGTTTGAGTTTGATAGGATGATTTTGGAAAGGTTGAAGATTGAAGATTTGTATATTGAAGAAGAAATGATTTCTTTCTAATGTATTAGATAGATTTTTTGTTATTATTTATTTAAGTAAGGTTGTGAATTATTCACAAATTTTGATTTATCATTTCTATTTATATTGTAATTACTTTTATTACATATAATAGTAATTATAATTTTTCCCCTAAATTTGCATTATTATATTTAATAGTGACAAGTTTGACCCAACATAACAACCAAGGAAAAGTGGTTACTGACAAGTTTCAACATTGCACCATACAAATACAAGCCTGGAACATTACATTTGAAAAAAAGAAGAGAATTATCGTCTGAAATTTCAAATTTAGCATCCGACTCTAGCTAATTAGCATCCGACTTTACAGACGGACGTTAATTAGCGTCCGATTTTAGGTCGGCTGCTAAATTTGAAATTGCAGACGCTAAACAAAGAATTAGCGACTAGGGGTTTTGCATCAACCTTTTAGCGTTCGTTGACGGACGCTAATTGTTTTAGCGTCCGATCCCGCGTTTTTAGCGTCCGATTTTGGCGGACAAAAAAGGGTGACATTCTTGTTGTGGGGTGAGATGGGTTCATTCTGTGTACTTAAAAGAGGCTAACTGGGAGGGTTATCAACCTCCTTCTAGTACTAGTTGGGTATGAAAATGTACTTGTATTGTGAAAGATCAGCACTGCCTATGATATCTCAAATTGGCTCCTTTCAGTTTAGCATTGTTAAGGCCTACAAGGCTCTTCGTCCTGCTGGGCAAAATTGGAGATACAGAAAGGGTGTCTGGAACAAGTTTTCTATACCTAAACTATAATAGCCCAGTTTTTAAGAACCTTTATTTAAAAGCTAAAAGTGGATAAGATCATCATTCTTAATGGTTAAGAAAGCTTGTGGATAAGCATCATCATTCTTAATGGTTAAGAAAGCTTGTGGATAAGCATCATCATTCTTAATGGTTAAGAAAGCTTGTGGATAAGCATCATCATTCTTAATGGTTAAGAAAGCTTGTGGATAAGCATCATCATTCTTAGTGGTTAAGAAAGCTTGTGGATAAGCATTATCATTCTTAGTGGTTAAGAAAGGTCAAAGAGGATAAGAACCATCATTCTTATTAGCTAAGAAGGCTTTGGAAACCAATAGATAAGTTAGAAAGTCCTTGAGAGCCTTAAACATTAAGATATGAAAATCGTTTGGAGATTGTTTTATCGGGTAGCGATGAACTTCCAGTTAAAGAGCCATTTGGGATTGAATCCGAGCTCGGAACCCAACCAAACTTGATATATGACATGCTTGGGATGTCTTAAGGTTAAAATGTCATTTATCCCCAAGAATTACGTGGCTTAATAAGGTAAATTGCTTACATAGTAAAACCTGGCCAGCTGAAATTACAGCTCAGACCTATCCTCAAAGAAAGCTGCTTAGCAGCTACTTAAGTGTCGATCTCTTAAAGAACTTTTTATGCATGAAACCAACACCTTAGGCTAACACCTCAAGCAAGAATCACCCAAAAACTCCAAGAAACCGACCTTGCCCAGAAGAGGTTTCCCTCCTCTGGGGGTACCGCCAGAACAGCCTATAAAAGACTGTTCTGGATTTTCGTCTCTTTTCTCTAATTTCTTCCTCTTGGACACCCATTTTTCCTTACATATAACTCTTCTAGACATCCATACAAAGTAGTTCACGCTTTAGTTCCAATCTTTAGACCTTAAAATCATATAGAAAACCTTGCTGAAAGATCACATATATTGCTGTAAGTTCAACAGTTTACACCTCTTGTATTTAAGCTTAGTTTTTCATATCTATAAGCTTGTTGAAACTAATCTTTAGCATTTTATACATTCAGGGGAAGCTGTAGGAGTAGTTAACCAAGTGGATTAAGGAATTTCGTGGCTTTAAGCATCCTTAGTTAAGGTACACACTTAGTTTGGTTTTACCCTAGAGATTTCCATACCTATAGTTAGGTGATTGTTTCTTTCTAGTGTAAAGCATGTTTATGAAATGAATTTACTTATGATGTGTATTTTATTATGTGTATATTGAGTATGCAACATAGATATAAATGCTAAGGTTCATTAGAGATGTTTTATTTAACCTAAACAACACTTATACACTAAGTGATTACGATTATGCTTCTTAATGGAATGTGTTTAGTACATGAACTTGTGGAGTAATTATGATGATTAAGGTGGAGTTGTTATGTTATTGTTGTTGTGTGAGTTGTGTGTGGTTTGGTGAACTTGTTGTGGAGTTGCTATTGTTGTTGTTGCTCTGTTGTAGTAGTGTTGTTGGGTTATTGTTGTTCTTCATTGTGGTTGTGGTGGAGTTGCTGTGAAGCTGTTGCCTATTGTTGTTGTTGTACGTTCTTATTGGATAGTCGTTGTTGATGATGCGAGGGAAGTCCTAATCTTAGAATTGGGAAACTGTTATAATTATTGTAGTTGGAGTTGATATGTATGAAGTCGAGTTATGAGTTATGGGAATGACTTCATTAATTTCTATTTGCGGGATTCAGTTTTATTAGCATAATGGTTGCGTTAGAAGAAGATAATTAGAATAGTTAAGATTGGTTGTTGATTATTGTTATTGTTATGAGGTGATTATTGGAGGATGATTTTGGAATGGAGTATCATTCGGAATTATGAAGGAGATTATAATGTTGGAATTGATATATTGGTTAAGGATTTGAGTGCAACATAGAAATCAGTTTATTGAGGTTTATTTACGAGTCGAGCTAGCTTTATATTCTCAATATAATTGTTGGTAGCACAATTAGGTGCTTGATTTAGGTACAGTTGTGAGTTATGTTTAGTTTGTTTAGTTATATAATTTGGAATTATGATTATGAATTGGGATGCAAGTCGATGTAGCTAATATCATCGAAGTTATAGATATTAATTAAGGATTAAGGAAATTAGAATGTTAAAGGTTGATAATTTGTGAATTGGGAATTAGTTTAAGTTTGGTTATTGATTATTGATGTTATCGTGAGATGGTTGTTGGAGAATGGCTATGTAGACGTATATAATTCAAGATGATATGGGAAATCAAGTTATGATGCTTGGAGGTTTCGTATAATTGTTATAGAGTTGAGGTAACCTTTGGGTTCAGCAAAATATATTTAAATGCTCCCGTGGGCGTTATATTGAATTTTGGATATCATATATCGTTTGTGGTAATGGCCATGATTATAGATACATCTCTGTGAGTTAGTTGTGAATTGCTATTGGATTGTTATAAAAGTATCATTTTGTTCAATTATCGAAATCGTTCGAAAATACTATATTTCTCAAAATATGATTTGGTATGATAATGAGGAAATGATTCAGATATGAGTTAAGACCAGATAAGGTCGAATATGGTGTTATGTTATGAGTATTGAGGATTCAAGTATGAATCATTAAATATCTTATTTTATAAATATGAAAGTGAGGCATGAATAGGCACCCCGAGTTAGGGCGGGTAGAGTCCCTAGCTGTTGCCTTCCAGGAGGGGCGAATTCCTGGCGTTATAGGACATGTCCGGGTAAGTCTTGCAAGCATAACAATAAAAGGCTGGGTGACGACCCTCAATAGTTTGGAGACAGCTGGTACTGCGTGGTACCCCTCCCCACTCGCGTTCATGCCAAACGATCTGATTTTGTGAAAATATATCAACTAAGTTGAGTGTGATTATCTGTTACTATAACTATGTGTTAGTTTTCAAAATACACCTAAACTTGTATTTTCTATTACACAGTGTGTACTCAGCTTTGCTGATGGTGTTGTCATTTCTGTGGCCTGTCACTTGGTGGGTGGCAGAGTCAAACATTGTTGCAGGTTTGGTGTTGTGAGCTCAGGATTCTGAAGTGAAGCAAGATAAAGATGTCGTCGTAGCTTATGGATTGAGTTTGTATTTTAGATAGTCAATTAAGGAATAGTTTCTGATATATTTCGTTGTATACAATATTTGGGAATATTAGTCGAGATATCGGTGTAATTGAAGTCTTATATAAAGGATTTTGTTTTGTGGGCCAATAACCCACAAGTCCAGGATCGTTTTCTAGGTTATGTTTCCGCTGCGAGTAAATATTTAATTCGAGGCTTATTAAGCATTAATTGTGATTAGTGAATCTTATGTGTGTTTACCTAGCGGCTCGGGAAAACGGGCTGTTACAAATGGTATCAGAGCAACCTTGCGACCGTATGCCGAGTTGGCTACATAGCGAGGGTAAAAGATCGTTGGGAATGTGTATTTGTTACTTAGGTAATTAGAGTTCAAGTTTTGAGCTACAAAATAAGAATAAGAGTCTAGATTTGTGTAAATATTTGGGAAAAAGAGTATGGCATTCAAAGTTGTAATTTGAGGATATTTAAAATCTATTTGTTGGGAATATTCAGAGCTTTTTCATAGAAATTTAGTAAAGACTATCGGAGGCTATAGTGCTTGATATATGGACACTTAAGGTTGATATATGAGTTTATGATTTGAAGTTTCGAGGACGAAACTTATTTTAAGGGTGGTAGTATGTAATAGCCCGTTTTTAAGAACCTTTATTTAAAAGCTAAAAGTGGATAAGATCATCATTCTTAATGGTTAAGAAAGCTTGTGGATAAGCATCATCATTCTTAATGGTTAAGAAAGCTTGTGGATAAGCATCATCATTCTTAATGGTTAAGAAAGCTTGTGGATAAGCATCATCATTCTTAATGGTTAAGAAAGCTTGTGGATAAGCATCATCATTCTTAATGGTTAAGAAAGCTTGTGGATAAGCATCATCATTCTTAGTGGTTAAGAAAGCTTGTGGATAAGCATTATCATTCTTAGTGGTTAAGAAAGGTCAAAGAGGATAAGAACCATCATTCTTATTACTAAGAAGGCTTTGGAAACCAATAGATAAGTTAGAAAGTCCTTGAGAGCCTTAAACATTAAGATTTGAAAATCGTTTGGAGATTGTTTTATCGGGTAGCGATGAACTTCCAGTTAAAGAGCCATTTGGGATTGAATCCGAGCTGGAACCCAACCAAACTTGATATATGACATGCTTGGGATGTCTTAAGGTTAAAATGGTCATTTATCCCCAAGAATTACGTGGCTTAATAAGGTAAATTGCTTACATAGTAAAACCTGGCCAGCTGAAATTACAGCTCAGACCTATCCTCAAAGAAAGCTGCTTAGCAGCTACTTAAGTGTCGATCTCTCAAAGAACTTTTTATGCATGAAAGCCAACACCTTAGGCTAACACCTCAAGCAAGAATCACCCAAAAACTCCAAGAAACCGACCTTGCCCAGAAGAGGTTTCCCTCTCTGGGGGTACCGCCAGAACAGCCTATAAAAGACTGTTCTGGATTTTCGTCTCTTTTCTCTAATTTCTTCCTCTTGGACACCCATTTTTCCTTACATATAACTCTTCTAGACATCCATACAAAGTAGTTCACGCTTTAGTTCCAATCTTTAGACCTAAAATCATATAGAAAACCTTGCTGAAAGATCACATAAGTTGCTGTAAGTTCAACAGTTTACACCTCTTGTATTTAAGCTTAGTTTTTCATATCTATAAGCTTGTTGAAACTAATCTTTAGCATTTTATACATTCAGGGGAAGCTGTAGGAGTAGTTAACCAAGTGGATTAAGGAATTTCGTGGCTTTAAGCATCCTTAGTTAAGGTACACACTTAGTTTGGTTTTACCCTAGAGATTTCCATACCTATAGTTAGGTGATTGTTTCTTTCTAGTGTAAAGCATGTTTATGAAATGAATTTACTTATGATGTGTATTTATTATGTGTATATTGAGTATAACATAGATATAAATGCTAAGGTTCATTAGAGATGTTTTTTACCTAAACAACACTTATACACTAAGTATTACGATTATGCTTCTTAATGGAATGTGTTTAGTACATGGACTTGTGGAGTAATTATGATGATTAAGGTGGAGTTGTTATGTTATTGTTGTTGTGAGTTGTTGTGGTGGTTTGGTGAAGTTGTTGTGGAGTTGCTATTGTTGTTGTTGCTCTGTTGTAGTAGTGTTGTTGGGTTATTGTTGTTCTGTCATTGTGGTTGTGGTGGAGTTGCTGTGAAGCTGTTGCCTATTGTTGTTGTTGTACGTTCTTATTGGATAGTCGTTGTTGATGATGCGAGGGAAGTCCTAATCTTAGAATTGGGAAACTGTTATAATTATTGTAGTTGGAGTTGATATGTATGAAGTCGAGTTATGAGTTATGGGAATGACTTCATTAATTTCTATTTCGGGATTCAGTTTTATTAGCATAATGGTTGCGTTAGAAGAAGATAATTAGAATAGTTAAGATTGGTTGTTGATTATTGTTATTGTTATGAGGTGATTATTGGAGGATGATTTTGGAATGGAGTATCATTCGGAATTATGAAGGAGATTATAATGTTGGAATTGATATATTGGTTAAGGATTTGAGTGCAACATAGAAATCAGTTTATTGAGGTTTATTTACGAGTCGAGCTAGCTTTATATTCTCAATATAATTGTTGGTAGCACAATTAGGTGCTTGATTTAGGTACAGTTGTGAGTTATGTTTAGTTTGTTTAGTTATATAATTTGGAATTATGATTATGAATTGGGATGCAAGTCGATGTAGCTAATATCATCGAAGTTATAGATATTAATTAAGGATTAAGGAAATTAGAATGTTAAAGGTTGATAATTTGTGAATTGGGAATTAGTTTAAGTTTGGTTATTGATTATTGATGTTATCGTGAGATGGTTGTTGGAGAATGGCTATGTAGACGTATATAATTCAAGATGATATGGGAAATCAAGTTATGATGCTTGGAGGTTTCGTATAATTGTTATAGAGTTGAGGTAACCTTTGGTTCAGCAAAATATATTTAAATGCTCCCGTGGCGTTATATTGAATTTTGGATATCATATATCGTTTGTGGTAATGGCCATGATTATAGATACATCTCTATGAGTTAGTTTGAATTGCTATTGGATTGTTATAAAAGTATCATTTTGTTCAATTATCGAAATCGTTCGAAAATACTATATTTCTCAAAATATGATTTGGTATAATAATGAGGAAATGATTCAGATATGAGTTAAGACCAGATAAGGTCGAATATGGTGTTATGTTATGAGTATTGAGGATTCAAGTATGAATCATTAAATATCTTATTTTATAAATATGAAAGTGAGGCATGAATAGGCACCCCGAGTTAGGGCGGGTAGAGTCCCTAGCTGTTGCCTTCCAGGAGGGGCGAATTCCTGGCGTTATAGGACATGTCCGGGTAAGTCTTGCAAGCATAACAATAAAAGGCTGGGTGACGACCCTCAATAGTTTGGAGACAGCTGGTACTGCGTGGTACCCCTCTCCACTCGCGTTCATGCCAAACGATCTGATTTTGGAAAATATATCAACTAAGTTGAGTGTGATTATCTGTTACTATAACTATGTGTTAGTTTTCAAAATACACCTAAACTTGTATTTTCTATTACACAGTGTGTACTCAGCTTTGCTGATGGTGTTGTCATTTCTGTGGCCTGTCACTTGGTGGGTGGCAGAGTCAAACATTGTTGCAGGTTTGGTGTTGTGAGCTCAGGATTCAGAAGTGAAGCAAGATAAAGATGTCGTCGTAGCTTATGAATTGAGTTTGTATTTTAGATAGTCAATTAAGGAATAGTTTCTGATATATTTCGTTGTATACAATATTTGGGAATATTAGTCGAGATATCGGTGTAATTGAAGTCTTATATAAAGGATTTTGTTTTGTGGGCCAATGACCCACAAGTCCAAGATCGTTTTCTAGGTTATGTTTCCGCTGCGAGTAAATATTTTATTCGAGGCTTATTAAGCATTGATTGTGGTTAGTGGATCTTATGTGTGTTTACCTAGCGGCTCGGGAAAACGGGCTGTTACATAAACATAGATTTATTCTATGGCTTGCCCTGAAGCAAAGATTGCTAACTAAGGAGAGATTGGCTACTATGGGTATCACTGATTGCACTGACTACTGCATTTGTGGTGCTGCTATTTAGACTCACTCTCACCTTTTCTTTGAATGTGCATTTAGTATGAGATGCTTGCGCCAAATTCAAATATGGCTAGGAGTCAGAAGACATGATGCCAGCTTATATCAACACATGACCTGGATGATCAGGAACCATAAAAATGGTGGTTTCAAGAAAAAAAGTTATCATAATAGCCCTTGCTGCTCTTGTTTATCAAGTGTGGAGAGCTAGGAATGATGCCTTATGGAACAACAAGGTCCCTTCCATAAAGACAACTGTCCAACAGATTCAGTTCAATGTAAAGCATAGAGTTATACAAGTGTATAGGAGAATGACCCCTACAGAGCATAGATGGTTTGATATCTTGTAGTTTGCTTTCTGAGGCTTTTTCCTCTGTTGTTTTGTAGCTAAGTCCTATCTTAGCTTGCTTGAGTTGTAAAATGTTTGTTTGAATGCAATATATCTCTTTCTTGCTTCTCAAAAAAAAAAGTGTAAAATCAAATTGCTTGCTACCTTGTTTACGATAAAAAAAAAATGTGTGTACACATTCTAATTGAGGAGTCTTTTTCATTATTGAGATAAGTAATGATCCTTGGGCAGTAAGTATTACCAGTGTGCTAAGAGAAGTATGCACAATTAGTGAAATAAAGTATCCATCAACTCAAATAGAGAGTTGCAGAATATATGATGCATTAGAGTTCCAGATCATTCCTTTTAAGTATGCATCCCAAAATATTCTTCTATAGCTCTATAGAAACCAATAAAAACCACTCCATGCTTTATCATAATTTTATTAGGAGTTCTCTTTTCAATATATAATGGAACCTGTAATATAGAGGCATATCATATTATCATTCTAATCGTCACAAGTCACAACTAATCAACAAACACTAACTCGTAGCTAACCCACATGACCTATGCGTGTAAATTAAATAAAAAGCTCTTTAGTTCCCCAAAATAATGCTTATATACTGTTCAAAGATACCCAATGTGCGCAACATAATAATCTTTCAACAAAAGCTTGACTATCGCTGAATCAAACAAATAAAATACTAACCTATGGTGCTCCATATGTTTTAGAACTTCAAAAGAAACCCAAATAAGGAGCTATGCTCAGAATACCATATCAACCTCTAAACATCATTTGTTTTTTTTTCTCTTGGAATAACATTCAAAGCAATAATCATCACTTGTTTGAAGATATACATATAGGATACAACTTACTGGCTTAGTTTCAAATTGTTCTTCCTGTTTGGTACACAACGAGTAAAATTAAACAAGATATGACTTGAGTATGTTTATTCTTATACATTAATGATAATTTAACGTCAACGTTTTGGCTCAAAAATTAAAAAATAAAACGTTCCAAACAGGATGAACAAAAAGAAGCATAATTCAATTAACAATACCAAGTTGCTATAAGCATCCAAAATATCAAACTAAAATATACCTACGATGGTCTGGAGAGGTCTAGATCCTGGCATCCCAAAATTAGTCTCATCTGGCATAGGTAAACAAGTAGTGCGCTTTCTGACATAGTTTTCTTTCAGGGGCTTTGGAGTTCAAAATGAAAACTGGGAGAGTGTCACTTGCATAGCGAATTCCTGATGTTCCAATAGGTATCTGCACAAAGACAAAATATTTGAATTACAGATTTTGTATCAAATGAAAACTTTGCGCACAAGAAATCAGTATGGACAGACCCCACAAATGAAGAAGATCCTACAATAATCAAGGGAAAACAAGTGGAAAAGTAATAGACATAATAACAAAGTGTTCCACAAAAAAAAAAATGAAACTAAAGTAAAAAATAAAACTAGATCTAGGGACAATTCACATGTCAAACATACTATGCAATATGCACCAATTTAAGGTCCACTCAAGCGTCTTTGTTAATATGAGATAAGTTGACGACCCCTATTAAGGCCAGACTTCACAATTGGACCAGCACCAGGAATCCACTTAGAGATTGAAAAAGCATTATGAAAACTTCCAATTTTAGTCTGAGCAAGAGGAGTTACGACACATGATGGAAGAAAGGTAGAGCAAGAGTCAACACAAAATAAGAGAAGATTAAAGAAGAGAAGGAAAAAAGAAAGAGTTTGACTCGTAGATTTAAGCCCACAGAACATACAAGGAAACAAAAGAGAAAAAAAACTAAGGTCACAACAGTAAGAGCATAGAAGGAAACCCAAACTCACTCAAGTGAGTTTGTTGGTCAATATGGACATAGATAAGACAATAAATTCCAGACAAATCCCGGGACATATAGAGGTAAAACAAAGATGTATGAGCCATGAAAACATATTTTATATAGTTTGTCAGGTTACTTCCACAGCTATTGACCTTATTTGCAACACTATGAGGTAGAACTTAAAAGTTCCATTTAATATTCTAGTATGGGTCTTCAAAACAATCTCCCAATATAGTCCAGTTCTGACATTTTCACTAAATTTCTACAGCAGCAAACTACATAACCAACCACCTATTAGTGTACAAAAGAGCTATATTTGAAGCTATAACATCTTTTAATAAAAATCTTTTGAATTTCCACTCATAGTGTAACACCCCAAAACTTTGGTTTCAAAACTTTATAAAACATTGTTATTTCCCTAGGAACACTACAAGAGGGGGGGTGAATTGTAGGTGTAGAAATAAACGTAACTTTTTGTAGAAATTAAAACTTAAACGAATAAACAAGCTAAAGGAACACAAGGGATTTTTACGAGGAAAAACTTCTTGGGCCAAAAAAGAAGAAACAACCTCGACCACTAGGGATTTTAAACTCAAACTTTCACTAATTAGGCCAAACAACTTTGTTACAACCTAATTCTAACTCGAGCCACACCTTGAGTTCCTAAACTCAAGTTCCTGAGCCACTGTTCCCTTAACAGCAGTTCCTCTCAACTTCACTCGATGTTTTCTCACACATACAAGCTTCACTCAAGCCTCTCTCTTACAGAACTTCACTCAAAGTTCCCTTACCCAAAAACCAAAATACAATTGATCGAAATAAGCTTAGTGGAATTAGAGTAAGAAGGCAAAGAACAAATGGCTATTATGAGAGAATGAAGGCACTGACACTTAATTAGTTAAACTCACTTAATTACTTAGTCAGACACAATTTGGAACTTATCTAGACTTCTATATTTATAGTGTTAATCATGAAGAACGTGGGATTAAAACTAGAGTACATGTTTAGTCCATTAACCCATGATGTTCCTTCCCCTAAGGAACACGTTTTCACATCATGTTCCATGATCCCATGAACTATAAATGAACGTGGATATTTTTCAGCCATTACTCCTAAGTAATAGGAGTTCCTTGAGCTTTATCCGAAAATCAGTTTTATAAAAATACTTTTTATCTTTAAAACTGAATTTTTAATCTTTAAGAAAATAATATCTTTTAAACAAAATCTTTCTAACAACCGGATATTTATTTTCTTAATTTTCCGAAAAATAAAATCTTTTTCTTAAACAGATTTTCTTTTTAAAACTGATTTTATCATTTGAAATTAGATATAACTAATTTCCTATAATTTAGGCATGACTTACTCAAATATATTTTTAACCGTTTATATTGTTGCACGCTAAGTCTAGTTCCTTTTATTAACTAAGTTCCTTTAACATATTTGTTTAGTGCCACTTAGTTTGTTCCTTACAAAGGAACAAACTCTCATTCTCAAATAGACTGCCACAGTTCCTTACCATTCTTTCTTTGTTCCTTTACATTGGAACTAGAAAATAAAACGCCTAGCTTCTATTATTCTTGATCCAATGCTTGCTCCAGTATCAACATAGAAACTTCTTTACTTAGCCTTTGAAATCCTCTCTTGACTTCTTCATTGACTTCGTATTCTCCCAGTTCCTTTTATTGATACCTTAAACACCATACACTTAAATAATACTAGCCATTCCAAGGAAGAAATTATGCAAATCATTTAGAAACATAGACATTATAGCAAAAGTCATTGATTATATAGCACTTGTTCCATAACAAAACAAAGAAAGAAAAGAAAAAGGATTAAACAAAAGTTGTGTTCCTTGATTAAAGAAACAGGAACAACAAAAAAACTAAGAAAGGGAAGGGGAATGGTGTTCCTCTACAACTTCTTCTTCAACCACATCCTCTAATTTCTTCATCACCACCCCATGATTGAGTCCAACCTGTTCCTTCAACTCCTCCAAGGCACGAGCCATATAGTCCATCTTCTTTTGTGCGCAACCACTGTATCACTCAAGCTCTTCATAAGACTTACATGTATCAGTTTTGGCATCCAAAGTCCAATGAAGATGATTAGTAAAATTTATCATATGTTGAGCAGGAAGACAACTCATTTACCCAGTTAGCATCATCCGGAGTTCCTGTTCCTTACCCTTGGAACTGAGGCAGATGGGGATTTTGTGAAGGAACTGGAGGGGTTGAGTGGAAGGTCATCTGTTCCGGAATGGAAACAGAAGGTGAAGGGTGATAAATGGGAGGAAGAATGGTGGTGTGGGTGGAAGAGTTGTGGAGGTGGAAGCAAAAGGATTTGGGCCTTTTATTTCATCCTTCAACTGCTCAAAACTGGAAGGAACAGAGAAGGATGAAGGTGAAATGGAGGGAATTTGTGAAAGGAACAGAGAGTTTGGAGATGGTGGTGGAGTAGGTTCCTTGAGAGTGAGGGTACCTGTTCCTCATTATCCGAAAGGACTAATGGAGAGTCCTTGTTGGAAGGAACAGAGAACTGAGCAATTTTCTACGAGTGCTCTTCCTCACTCTCGAGGAACAGAGGTTTAGGCTTATGGAATGTGTTTGCGCCTCTTAGGTTTCGGTTCCTCCGGTTAGGAACAGGGTTTCCAAGATAACTCATTATCTTCTTCTAAGTCAGTTTAGGCAGTTTTCTTTTTCTGAGGAACTGGAGCCATCTTCCTTGATGAGACACCTTCTTGGACAGACAAGCCAAGTCCATTTAGGGTCTTCTCATTCAAGATGTTCCCTTGTTTGACTCCTATGTGGTCCAACCAAAGTCTTACTTTAAAGTGATGAAGTAAAGATGTTATCAAAGCACCGTACCCAATTACACAATTGTTCTCAATACAGTGAGTTAAGTGTTGAATGAAGAGGGAAGGGAAATTGATTTGTATGTGATGGTCCAAGCAAAACATGTAACACATATCCAGAGACCCACTTCATTCCTCTTTTCAGTTCGAGGAATGAGTGCTCTCCAAACCAATTAAACAGACTTTGTGAAGGGGAAGAGTAGGTTATGGTTAAGTTTGTTTTGGCCAGCTGTTCCTCCAAAATATTCTAAGATTTTGTCTTGAGGAAAATTCGGAAAGGAAACAGTTCCTTTCCGTTTAAAACAAATCAGTTCCTTTGCAAGGAACTTCCCATACTTTGCTTAAAGTGTGCTTGATTAAACCTTATTTTCTTTCCTCTAACCTCAGTTGTGCAAGTTCCATTAGTATTAACAAATTTGCACAAACTCATCAGCTAGAGGAACAAGAGCATTATTAAAGGCGAATTCAAACAAGAATTCCATGCCTTGTTCCTTTAGAATGGAGGTTAATTCTAGAATTCATTTATTGCCCATTCTAAATCGACGCAAAAACCCAAAACATACCTAGATTCACTTCGTTCGACCCGTTTTCTTGGAAGAGAAGAAACAGTTCCTTTGGAAGGAACAGGTGATTTCTTCTTCTTCCCCCTGAGATTGTTCCGGGGTTTCTTCTTCATCGTCTTCCCCAATTAACTTTCTTCTACGCATACTCCTTCTAGGAGATTCTAATTGTTGTTCCTCTATGGGGTTTTCTTGAATTATGTCGGTTTCAAGGGTTTTGTTGGAAATGAAGTATTTTCCATTTTTGAAGTGTCGGTTGTTTTTGATGTGGGAAAAAAAGAGTTTCTTGAAGTTTTTGCCATGATTTGTGAAGGTTTGGAGGTTTTTATGGAGTATCAAAGGGTGTGATGAGGTTTCGGCTATGGTGAAGATGAAGAGATTTGAGAGGAACACGGTTTCTTAGATGAATTAAAGAAGGAAGTTTTGCATGTAATAGTAATTATGACACGCGGGAAAGAAATAAAGAAAAATAAAATAAAAATAAAAATAAAAAGAAAACGAAAAGATAAATAAGAACCAAGATTTAATTTAAACTGGTTCCCCTTATTTTTGGGATTTCGGATTTTTCGGATTTTTATGAATTTTAATTTTTGAAAGAAAATAAATGCTAAGGAACTTGTGCTATAGGAACAACTAATGCTACATATCAATGTCCTTCATATCATGCATGTTTCGTACCTTAGGAACAGTAAGGGGAGTATTATGTGACATTTGTGAGTTGTTTAATTTCTTTGAATTCATGTTTATGTTTTGCAACATTCCAATTTGCAATGGTCTTAGGCAATTAAACACAATTATTTTTAGCACACAAAGTCACTCAAATTGATTCAAACATGGGGGAATGACATAGGAACAATCACTTAATTTTTATTAACCTAACTCAAGCCTTAATTTTTCATATCTATCTTTGCAAAGGCTTAGTTAGATATCAGCAATCTGATAATCAGTTTGACAAAACTCAAGTTTAATCAAACCTTTTTCAACATTTTCTCTTAAAAAGTGATGTCTATATGTATATGCTTTACTCTAGAATGATGCACTGGATCTTTAGATATACTATAGCACTTGTATTGTCACAATAAATAGGAACACATTCAAAGTTTATTCCATAGTCACTAAGTTGTTGTTTTATCCAAAGCATTTGAGAGCAACATGCAGCAGCTGCTACATATTCTGCTTCAGCAGTGGATAAAGCAACTGTGTTTTGTTTCTTGGTACTCCAAGAAACTAAACTATGACCAAGGAATTGTGCCATACCTGAGGTGCTTTTCCTATTTACAAGATCTCCAGCATAATCTGCATCTGCATATCCTTTTAGTTCGAATGTATCACTTCTTGGATAGTAGAGTCCAAGATCATCTGTTCCTTTAAGATATCTAAGAATTCTCTTCACAGCAGTGAGGTGAGACTCCTTTGGATTTGCTTGAAATCTAGCACACAAACCAACACTGAAAGCTATGTCTGGACGACTAGCAGTTAGATACAAAAGTGAACCAATCATTCCTCTATATTTTGTTTGATCAACACTTGTTCCTATGGAGTCTTCATCTAATCTAGTTGAAGTTCCCATAGGAGTGTGATTTATCTTTGAATTTTCGAGGCCATATTTCTTTAATAGTTCCTTTATGTATTTTTGTTGGTGAACAATTATACCTTTTCAGTTTGTTTGATTTGTAGTCCAAGAAAGAAATTTAACTCACCCATCATACTCATTTCAAATTCATTGCTCATGAGACTTGAGAATTCTTTGCACAATGTTTCATTAGTAGCTCCGAATATGATGTCATCAACATATATTTGAACAAGCAAAATATCAGTTCCTTTAGATTTTAGGAACAAGGTTTTATCAACCTTTCCTCTTTTAAATTGTTTTCTAAAAGGAACTTTGATAATCTCTCATACCATGATCTAGGTGCTTGTTTTAACCCATAAAGAGCTTTATCAAGCTTGTAGACATGATTTGGGAGATTATTTTTCAAACCAGGGGGTTGTTCAACATATACATCTTCGTTTAGATAGCCATTTAAAAATGCACACTTAACATCCATTTGATATAATTTAATCCCATGTAAGCAGCAAATGCAATTAAAATTCTAATGGCTTCTAATCTAGCTACAGGAGCAAAGGTTTCTTCATAATCAATTCCTTCTTGTTGTTATAACCTTTTACTACAAGTCTAGCTTTGTTTCTTACAATGGTTCCATATTCATCTAGTTTGTTTCTAAACACCCATTTTAAGCCAATTACTTTTGTTGTTTAGATGAGGAACTAGATGCCATACCTTGTTTCTTTCAAACTCATTTAATTCAGCTTGCATTGCAGTAATCCAATCAGAGTCAGTTAAGGCTTCTTCATGATTTCTTGGTTCCATCATTGATAGGAACGCATGAAATGCACAAAAGTTCCTTAACTGAGATCTAGTTTGCGTACCTTTGGATATGTCGCTGATTATGAGTTCCACAGGATGTGACTTTTGTAATCTCCAAGGTTTTGGTTGAAACTCTCTTATAGGAACATGTTGTTCCTCATGAGTTCCTTGAGTAGATGAGGAACTCTGCTCAGTTGTTCCTCTGTTAGCCTCGTGGACTCAGTTCCTTCATTTAGAGGAACAGGAGCATCTTCTCCTCCTTGAGGAACAGGAACATCATTGATTCATTATTTTCAAATTCCTCGTTCCTTTCCTCTTTCACTTCTTCTTCTTCTTGTGAATCTTGGTTCCTTGTACTTGGTTGTGCTAACCCTATCTCATAGTCATCAACCTGTATGCTTGGATTATTTTGTCAGATTCATCAAAGATTACATGAATGCTTTCTTCAACACACATAGTTCTTTGTTATATACTCTATAAGCTTTACTATGTGAGGAGTATCCTAAAAATGTTGCTTCATCACTCCTTGCATCAAATTTTCCAAGATTATCTTTTCCATTATTATGCACATAACATTTGCACCAAATGTTCTAAAATATATGATTTTGGTTTCTTTCCAAATAAAGTTCATAAGGAGTTTTATTAATGATAGGTCTCATCATGGCACGATTTATTATGTGACAAGCAGTATTAACAGCTTCAGCCCAAAAGTTCCTTGGAAGTTCACTAGCAATTAACATGGTTCTAGACATTTCCTCCAAAGTTCTATTTTTCCTTTCTACAACACCATTTTGTTGTGGTGTTCTAGGGGCAGAAAAATTATGATCTAGGCCATTATCTCTGCTTAAGTCATCAAATTTATAATTTTCGAATTCCTTGCCATGATCTGATCTAATGTGCATTATTTTATACGGTTTTTTCACCAAATACCCCTGACAAAAAAATTTATTCACCAAATACCCCAACTTTTTTCAAAATTCACCAGATACCCCTAACTTTTAAAAAAATTCACCAGATACCCTTACTATTAACGGACGTTAGTGCTCCGTTAGCTTATATTTACAAGTTTGCCATTAGTCAATTTAATTAGCCCTAAGTCAATCTAATTAGCCTTAATTAAGCCCTAATTAACCTAATTAACTTAATTAATCTAATTAACCTAACTAACCCAACCCCAACCCCCAAACCCTAGACCCACCACCCAACCCAGCCACACCCCTCCCCCTCGCCGGCCCCTCCCCTCACGCCGCCTTTCCGGCTTGCCCCCTCCCCCTCCCTCACTCTCGTCGCGCCTCCCCTCCCCCTCCCTCCTTCCTTCGCGGTTCTCTTTCCGGCAGAGGATTCAACAGCAGCGAAAACAACAGCAGCAGCGGCGGCCGGCGAGAGTGAGGGAGGGGGAGAGGGAGGGAGGGGGAGGGGAGGCGCGACGAGAGCGAGGGAGGGGGAGGGAGGCGCGACGAAGGGGGAGGGAGGCGCGCGCGACGAGCGACGAGAGTGAGCGAGGGAGGGGGAGGGGGCTGCCGGAAAGAGGAGCGCGAAGGAAGGAGGGGGAGGGAGGCGCGAAGAGAGTGAGGGAGGGGGGCTGCCGGAAAACTTGGCGCGAGGGGGGGGGTTGCCGGCGAGGGGGAGGGGGGCTGGGTGGGGGAGGGGGCTGGGTGGGGGGGTGGGTTAGGGGAGAGAGAGGGAGTTAGATTAGTTAGGTTTTTTAGGGTTTTTTTAGGTTTTTTAGGGTTAATTAACTCTAATGACTAACGGAGTTAACCGCCGTTAGTCATTAAGGGCATTATTTGTCATTTTTTTCAAAATTTGGGGTATCTGGTGAATTTTTTTAAAAGTTAGGGGTATCTGGTGAATTTTGAAAAAAGTTCGGGTATTTGGTGAATAAATTTTTTTGTCAGGGGTATTTGGTGAAAAAACCGTATTTTATATCCACTTAGGTTTTGAACTCTTTTAGCAAAGACAAGGAACTCATCGTAAGTTTCATCTTTACTAGTGAGAAAAATAACCCAAGTGTACCTAGAGTAGTCATCAACAATTACAAGTACATACCTCTTTCCACTTCTACTTTGAATTCTCATGGGTCCACATAAGTCCATATGAATTAATTCTAATGGTTTAGTGTTACTTACAATCGTTTTAGATTTGAAAGAGGATCTTACTTGCTTACCTCGTGCACATGCATCACAAACTTGATCATTATGAAATTTTATGGATGGTAATCCTAAAACGAGATCTTTTGATCTAAGTTTCTCAAGTAATGAAAAGCTAGCATGTCCTAGACGCTTGTGCCAGAGAAGTGAATCATCTTCAATAACACTAAGAAAAGTTAAGTTGATTTGAGGAACAAGGTCTAGATCCACAATGTATGTGTTCCCTTTCCTTGTTCCTTCCAAGATAACTTTCTTAGTTTTAATGTTGATGATCAAGCATTTTTCTTTATCAAATTTTACAGTATTTCCTTTGTCACATAATTGAGAAATTGCTTAATAGATTATGTTTTAGACCTTCAACTAAAAATACATTTTCAATGGAGTGTAATGGTGACTTACCGACCTTACCCATAGTAACTATGTTACCTTTCTTATTATCACCAAATGTTACACTTCCACCTTCATAGGTTGTGAGTGAGAGAAACTTAGTTTTGTCTCCTGTCATGTGCTTGGAACAACCACTATCAAGATACCATGTGTTGTTCCCTCTCATTCCAACCTGCAAAAATCAACTAGTTGTTAGTTGAAGGAACCCTATTTTTCGTGGGTTCCTGTTCTTGACTAGGATTTGTTTTGACAACCCATTTTTTCTTACTTATTGTCACATTTTTCCCAATCATCTCAGATTTTAGTTGACATTGATTTATGTAATGACCTACCTTGCCACAATACATACAAAACTTGTCACTAGGTAGATCCACATATTTCTTTGTCTTGTTCCTTTTCTTGTAATTTTCAAAACCAAGACCTTCCTTCCTCTTGGTCTGTGGTTTCTCAATCCACTTAGGAACTTTCATGATTTTGCCTCTGTTCCTTGCGACAACCAGTTCCTTTTTAAGATTACAGATCTGTTCCTTTAAAATAATTTTCTCTTTATTCATTTTTTCAATCTCAGATTTGTATCCTTTCAAAGGGGTTGATCTTATATCAAAGGAACTCAGAACAGGGACAAATTCCTTCAAGTGTGAAATCTCTAACTTAATTAGATAATTTTCATTTTTCAAACTTTCATAACATTCTTTGATTTTTAGGTTTTTATCAAATAAATCAAAGAATCTTGTTTCGACATCTGTTCTCATTTTCTTAAGCCATTCTATGTGTTCCTTGCAGACTTTTAATGCTTGTTCCGTTTGTTTACATTTTTCACTTTCATCTCTACATTCAAGAATTGCATCATAAAGAAGATCATATATTTCAGGCCTAGTTTTACCATCTAAGTCTGACTCAAGACCATGTTGACTTACCTCAACCTTTTCTTCATCTTCTTTTTCGTCAGTGTTTGCCATGAGGCAAAGTTTTGCTGTTTCTTCAGTTGGTTGTTCCTCTTCTTCTTCCGTCTCTGAATCTCCCCAAGCAGCTATCATAGCTTTGCGCACATTTGCCTTAGAGAAAGGTGCTTTTGATTCTTTGTTCCTTTCGGCAAAGCGTTCCTTGTTCCTTTCTTTGGTTTTGTCATTTTCCCAAAGAGGACATTACTTGATGAAGTGATCTGTACTACCACATTTATGACACGCAGCTTTGTTAGAAAATTTCTTAGTTTTACCTTTGAAGTTTCCATTCTTCATGTTCCTGTACATCTTTCGAAATTTTCGAACCATGAGGGTTGCTTCTTCTTCTTCTGAGTCTGAATCATCTTCATCATCTGCTTTGAGAGCAATTGATTTTGATTTGGAGCTTTCACCATATTCAGTATCAAGGTGAAGCTCATGAGTCATAAGTGACCCTGCCAGCTGTTCTAAGTTGAACTTAGTGAAGTCTTTTGTTTCTTGAAGAGCAGTGACTTTAGCCATCCATCTGTCCTTAGGAAGACTCCTAAGAACCTTTCGAACCTGTTCCTCAGATGAAATAAACTTTCCAAGAGAAGCCAACTCATTAATAATGTTAGTAAAACGAGTAAACATGTCTCGGATGCTTTCTTTGGATTTCATGCAGAAGAGTTCATATTGATTCATAAGTAAATCAATTTTCGATCTTTTAACTTCATTAGTTCCTTCGTGGGTTACTTCTAGTAAATCCCATATTTGCTTTGCGGATTTGCATCCCATGATCCTATTATGCTCATGGGGTCCAAGTCCACAATGCAACAATTTAATAGCCATGGCATTTACTTCCATTTTTTCAAAATCAGATTTGTCATAATCAGAGAGGGGTTTTAGAGTTACCTCATTTTTGTCATTTGTAGTTGTGACTTCGAAATCACCTACTTCAATGACTCTCCATACCTGATAGTTTTCAGCTTTGATGAATATCTCCATGCGGTTCTTCCAATAGTTGTAGTACTTCCCATTGAACATAGGAGGCCTTTGAATGGAATAACCTTCTTCAAGTTTCTCGGTGGTATTCATTGTTCCTTGGATCTTTGTCTCAATAAGGTTTCCTATCTTACGTGATTTCTGGCTCTGATACCAATTGTTATTTCCCTAGGAACACTACAAGAGGGAGGGTGAATTGTAGGTGTAGAAATAAACGTAACTTTTTGCGGAAATTAAAACTTAAACGAATAAACAAGCTAAAGAAACACAAGGGATTTTTACAAGGAAAAACTTCTTGGGCCCAACAAGAAGAAACAACCTCGACCACTAGGGGTTTTAAACTCAACACTTTCACTAATTAGGCCAAACAACTTTGTTACAACCTAATTCTAACTCGAGCCACACCTTGAGTTCCTAAACTCAAGTTCCTGAGCCACTGTTCCCTTAACAGCAGTTCCTCTCAACTTCACTCGAAGTTTTCTCACACATACAAGCTTCACTCAAGCCTCTCTCTTACAGAACTTCACTCAAAGTTCCCTTACCCCAAAAACCAAAATACAATTGATCGAAATAAGCTTAGTGGAATTAGAGTAAGAAGGCAAAGAACAAATGGCTATTATGAGAGAATGAAGGCACTGACACTTAATTAGTTAAACTCACTTAATTACTTAGTCAGACACAATTTGGAACTTATCTAGACTTCTATATTTATAGTGTTAATCATGAAGAACGTGGGATTAAAACTAGAGTACATGTTTAGTCCATTAACCCATGATATTCCTTCCCCTAAGGAACACGTTTTCACATCATGTCCCATGATCCCATGAACTATAAATGAACGTGGATATTTTTCAGCCATTACTCCTAAGTAATAGGAGTTCCTTGAGCTTTATCCGAAAATCAGTTTTATAAAAATATTTTATCTTTAAAACTGAATTTTTAATCTTTAAGAAAATAATATCTTTTAAACAAAATCTTTCTAACAACCGGATATTTATTTTCTTAATTTTCCGAAAAATAAAATCTTTTTCTTAAACAGATTTTCTTTTTAAAACTGATTTTATCATTTGAAATTAGATATAACATTTCCTATAATTTAGGCATGACTTACTCAAATATATTTTTAACCGTTTATATTGTTGCACGCTAAGTCTAGTTCCTTTTATTAACTAAGTTCCTTTAACATATTTGTTTAGTGCCACTTAGTTTGTTCCTTACAAAGGAACAAACTCTCATTCTCAAATAGACTGCCACAGTTCCTTACCATTCTTTCTTTGTTCCTTTACATTGGAACTAGAAAATAAAACGCCTAGCTTCTATTATTCTTGATCCAATGCTTGCTCCAGTATCAACATAGAAACTTCTTTACTTAGCCTTTGAAATCCTCTCTTGACTTCTTCATTGACTTCGTATTCTCCCAGTTCCTTTTATTGATACCTTAAACACCATACACTTAAATAACTCATTAGTTCACTACTTAGTTTGTTCCTTTGTTTCTTTGTCATTATCAAAACTAGGGTTCAACAAACATTCACTTTTCATAAAATATCTGACTAAACGTTTAGGGTGTTACCGCCGCATCTATTGTTAAAAATAAATGCAAGGCTAATTATTAAAAATAAAAATTCAACTTACAAACCAAAGTATCAAAATAACCAACTAAGTTGTCTAATTTAAAGTAAATTAAGCAATCCCAAATAAAGGTACTATAATATTAATTAAACTAGGTGAACCTAAAAACTATAGATTCGCTCATTCCTGCAACATATTCCCTTTAACCAACCTGCATAATATTAATAGGAAAAGAACAAAGAAAAACAAAAACACAAAAATTAGCGAAAGCTAAGTAATTACAACTCCATCTTGTAAAATAATAATAATTATTATTATATTTTGAAAATAATTTTTATAGCATAATACAGACAAGTATAACGTAGTACAGACAAGTATAACGTAATACAAACAAGTATATAATACGATTAACCATTTCAATTATTTCAAGTTTATATGAGTCATACAACAACAAACTTAATTATTAGAGGGAATTTGAACATCAGTAGGCCGAGACTAATCCCAGTAACCACCTACTTCAACATGGGTGATCACCCAAATAGATTAAGAGTAATGGCCAATATCTTTTTGCAGAACATCCCTAGTGTGCACACCCCTCACAAATCTAATGGGTATTCGCAATGCGCACCAATAGTATTAGGAGGAAGACAATAAAGAGTTATAACATAATAAAATCAAGTATTGTTCATTACCTATGGAGGATCTAAGTCCATAGGATAATTCCCTCAATAATGTTTTCAGTTTACGTTATTAATAGATTTTAAAAGTTGTGACACATCAAATATCACATTAACATTAACAGGAACATCTTTAGTTCAATAAATATTTTTCACAACTTAACCACTTTATAGAATTATAATAATCAACGTCCATAATTCATAGTAACCAATACATTCATCATTAGAGCCTCGTAGAGTCACAATATATATCAACTTATAATACCGTTCGTAACATCATTAACACACTAGTTATACCCATTAAGTTAGATTATCAATATTAGTATAATTTTTAGCATGATGGTTACCTATGTACATTATAAATTCAAAAGTAATAACAAATGCTAGTAGATACATATGTATTATACGTAGGGATAGTATGTACTATAAATATAATAAATTTTAGTCCTAACAAGTACTAATACTATTCATGTCACATAATATATGTCTAACATAAACATAGAATCACATAACCACATGTATTACACATAGCACATACAATTCCTAACGGGATTCTAGTTGTTAATGGACATTGTGAATTACCTCGAACGCGTCCCAAGTGTAGCAATATCACCTAAAATTCGCCTCCTACGAAGTTTCCGTCAACAAAAAATACCTAAAGTTAGTCACTTAATATAATATCCTCCCAAAAATAAACTGGAGTTTAAAACTTTAGGAAAATATTTATTTACTAAAGTCAAATAGTCAAATACGGAGTGAATTAGATTATTTGCAAGATTAAAGGGTATAAGAAAACTTTAGAAATTTATTTACCGGTTTTTTCACCAAATGCCCCAAGTTTTCACGAAATTCACCGGGTACCCCCGCACTTTTGAAAATACACCGGGTACTCCTCAGTTTCAACATAATACACCCAAATACCCTTAATGACTAACGGCGTTAACTGTCATTAATTGTTGTTAGTCATTAACCTTTATTTTGTTATTTTCAACCCTAATTAACCATTAATCTAACCCTAATCCTAACTCTAAACCTTAACCCTAAACCCTAACCACTTTCCCCACCACCCTCCCCACCACCCACCCTAACAGACCCCCCTCCCCAACCCCACCCTACACATAACCCCAGCAGACCCCCTCCCCCAACCACCGGCCGCCCCTTCCCCACCCCCCGCAACCCTTTCCCTAACCCTCTCGCAGCCGCCCACCCCAGCGAGCCCCCCCCCCCCGAATTTCGATCCCCTCCCCCTCACCTCCGACGAGTTTTACTCCCCTCCCCCAACCCTCGTCAAGTTTCGACGTTGATTTTCGCTCCTTCACTCATTGCAGCCGTACACTGGAAACTGAACGGGGGGAGGGGATTGAAACTAAACGAGGGTGAAGGGATTGGAGTGAGACTCGTCGGGGGTAGGGGAGGGGAGCAAAATTCCAGTGGGGGGATTGGTGGGTTGGGCGGCTGTGAGAGGGTGGACGGAGGGGCTGCAGAGGGTGGGAGAGCGGGCGGCCGGGGGTTGGGGGAGGGGTCTTCTGGGGGTGGTGGGTAGGGTGGGGTTGGGGAGGGTGGTGGGTGGATGGAGTGGTGGGGAGGGTGGTTAGGGTTTAGGGATAGAAGTTAGGGTTAGGTTAGGTTAATTAGGGCTAATTAGAGTTTAATTAGGGTTAACACTAACGGCAGTTAACGTCGTTAGTCATTAGGGGTATTTGGGTGTATTATGTTGAAACTGAGGGGTACCCCGTGTATTTTCAAAAGTGCGGGGGAACCCGGTGAATTTTGTGAAAACTCGGGGGCATTTGGTGAAAAAACCGTTTATTTATTTGTTTTTGCCAAACATGTGACTCAACGTATGAATTCCTCATACTTCATACAAGGACATACGAGATGTTCCTACTTACTACACTAAGGACGAAAATATTTTTTTTTCAAAAAGAAAAATTAAACAAGAACTTTATTAAGTCAGGGATTTTTCATGTACTTTGCACACGGCATAGGAAGTAGGAATAGAGAAAGGTAAATGAAAAAGAAACCAGAAGAAAGAATAAAGAAGGAAAGCATAAAGTAGATTGGGTATGGTGGTCCATCGGTGCTCCGGTGGAGCCCCGATGATTTTGGTTCCCCTTTTTTTTTTTTTTTTGAACCTCGAATAATAACACTGATGGGAAATTCAGATCTGAAATTGGAACTTACCAAAGAGATGAAGGAGGTGAATTACGTGAGAATTTTTTTGAAGTGTTTGGGGTATATATATGTGTGTAAATCTAGGGTTTTCACTAAAAGATAAGTATTTAGAGATTCAATACTTTCCCAAACCAACTCAAGTTAAATTTCAGATTTTTTTTTTCTATTTCTCTATCTTTCTTTTTGAACGAAAAATTTGATTTACCAAAAAAAAAAATTCTGATTACGAAAATTTTATTTTTTTAATAGATAAAAATCTGCTTTGTTAAAAAAAACAAGTTGAATAAAAATAATCTGATTTATTATAACTATAATTTATTTTTCAGAATTTTATATTTATAAAATCTTATTATAACAAAATAAATTTCAGAATTAGTTATAAAAATTTGGGATATTACACTTAGTTATGCTCTCATATCATCTATAATTTTCACAAAAGTAAACTAATATCATGAGCAAAATAGAAGTATTGATATCATAATAGAATTCACCTAAACACAAGTAAAGTCTACAAAAAAAAAAGCAGCAATTATTACAACTACTACTACACTATAATTGCTAAACTAATTCGTACTTCGATATCCGGAAATTCAGTTTCATGTTCTATAATCTACTAATCACTAGCACAATGCAGAGTCGAAAATTATACTACTATATGAATCAAGTAGAAAATTAGCAATAAAAGCATAGAAATTAATCGCTAAATCAACTTTAAGAGTCGAAATTTAGACCAAAAACAAAGTGAAATTTTCTAAATATTTCTCTAGTAATATGTTGAAGAAAATTAGGGCACGAAAAATACCTTATTTGTCTCATTTGCAGCCAATTTGCTTTATGTAGTAAATTTACAGGCTCACCAAAAACCAATCAATTCAATTTTGAGAAACCCTAAATCCTAAATCAAAAGGAAAACATGAGAGAAGAGAGAGAGAAAGAACCTGAGAGCAAATTGGAGTTGTGGTGGCCTAGTTCGCATGCCATAGTGACGGTGCAGGACTTGGTGGCAAGGACGGAAGGTCACGGGTTTTGTTGCCGCAACTCTCGAATTAGGTGAAGTTGATGAAGATGGTACTTCGAGAGGGAACCAATTACGAACAAAAAGATGATGATGAAGAAGACGGGAATTACGAACGAAAAGAATTGAGGAAAGAGAGAAGACGGAACCAGTTGCCTTCGCCATTTTGTTGATGAGCGGACAAGAGGGAAGAGAAGAGGGAAGAGGGAACGATAGAGGATTAGGGTTAGGGTGATGAGAGAAAGGACAAGAGGTACGCATGTTTCATAATTTGGGCCTGAGTTATTTCGTGGGCTGCATATGTTCGTGTTTCATTTTGTGAAAACGCAGGTTTTTTAAGCGGGGAAAATACCTAAAATCTAATGCGGTTCTCTGAACCAGATCAGATTAAAAAAAACCGCATCAATTTCCAAAATCTGATCCGATCCACAAAAGGACCGCATCAGATTGTCCTCTCAGCTTTCTCTTCCATTTTTTATGCTGATTTTCGGATGTAGATTTACAAAAATCGAATCTGTTACTAAGTGACAAATAAAGTTTTGTCCACTAGTGATTTTATAATACAAATTACTTGGAAATTTCATTTAATATTTCACCAAATAATTAAATAAGAAATGATTTTTCTAATTGATAGACATTCAAAAACATAATAAGTCTTTGCAATTGTAAACATGAAGTAAACAACCTAAAGCCATTCTCTCATATGTTCAAGCTCCATAGACATAGTATGACACTCATGCTTAGGTAATGAGCAAGTGGTTTAGTTAGAGGATTTGCTACATTATACTCATTATAAACCTTGATTACTTTTACATCCTCTCTTTCAACAATCTCTCGAATAAGATGAAATTTCCTAAGCATATATATATACCTTTGATGTGATATAGGTTTCTTAGATTGAGTAATGACAACATTGTTGTTACACTATAATTCAATGTCATTCTTAATACTAGGAACTACACCAAGCTCACTAATGATTTTTTTTAATCCAAATAGCTTCTTTTGATGCTGCATCTACTGCTGCAATATACTCAGCCTCTATTATAGAATCTGTGATGGTACTTTGCTTAGAGCTCTTCCATGCTCATAACTCCTCCATTGAGAAAAAAATATGAAACCAAATTAGGATTGAAAATCATCCTTGTCACTCTGGAAGCTTGCATCGTTTATATCCAATAACAACCAACTCATCATCTCCACCATAAACTAAAAAAAATATCCTTCGTTCTGCGCAAATACTTAAGGATGTTTTTCGCTGTCATCCGTGGGCATCTATTTGAATTGACTGGTATCTACTACATATACTCAAAGCATATGCAACATATGGTCGAGTGCATATCATGACATACATGATAGATCCTATTGCAGAAGCATAGGGAACATTACTCAGACGCTTGACCTCGTCAGGACTCGAAGGACACCGTGTATGTCTTACCAAGTGTTATGCCGTGTTGCATGGAAGGAAACCTCTTTTGGAGTTTTCCAACTTGAACCTTGCAAGAACCTTATCAATATAAGTCTCTTGACTAAGTTCAATCAGCCTTTTCAATCTATCTCCATAGATCTTGATTCCTAAGATGTACTTTGCCTCTCCTAGGTCTTTCATAGAGAAACAATAATTTTTAAGCCATTCTTTGACTAACTCAATCATGGTTTTATCATTTCCTACAAGAAGTATGCCATCCACATACAAGACCAAAGTAATAGTATTCCTACTTAACCTCTTGTATACCCAAGATTTTCTTCTTCATTTCTGAGAATGCCAAATTTCTTAACTGTCTCATCAAATCTGAGGTTCCAACTCCTTGATGCTTGCTTTAGTCCATAGATGGAGTTGCTCTTAACCTTGCATACCCTCACTGGATTTGTTGGATCTTCAAAACCTTGAGGTTGTATAATGCACACATCATCTTTCAAAAACCCATTCAAGAAAGCGGTTTTGACATTCATCTGCCATATTTTATAATCATGATGAAGCAATCTCAAAGATTATCCTAATGGACTTCAGCAAGCATGGCTACTGGTGAGAAAGTTTCGTCATTGTTAATACCATGAATTTGTTTGAAACCTTTCGCCACAAACCTTGCTTTGAGAAAACTAATGTTCCCATGCTTGTCTGTTTTCAACTTGAAAATCCATTTGCATCCAAAGGGTTTTACCCCATAAGGCGAATCAACCATGTCCCATACTTAATTTTCAGACATGGAATCCATTTTAGATTTTATGGCCTTAAGCCATCTTTGAGATTCTTGAATCTTCAGAGAATCTTTGTAGCTAGTAGGTTATTCTAATTGTAAAATCGTTATTTCAGAACTTTCAGTAAAAAGGAAATCAATATATCTCTTTGGCGGAATGATTGTCCTATGAGACCTACGTTGAGGAACAACAAAAGAAGTTTCCACCACATTATAGTATCTCCAAGTGGGTCGGTAGGAGGTACGTGAATTGAATGCACTGCATCCTGAGCATTTTCATGTAGGCCCGCCTCTGACAAGGTGTTAACCTCATCCGAAAAATTCAGAAAACTAACAATTAAATTCCAAAAAAATTGAAAATAATTATTTTTATGGTGATCCACTAAATTATCATGACAAATAAAAATTAAATATTTTAATTTTTATCCTTAAATTTTATGAATAATCAAATTAAACATAAAATTTAACTGAAGTCCACAAATAATATTAAAAATCAGAAAAATAGTAAGAAAAATAATCAAATTAATTTTATTCCATCATATTATTTTAGATCTATTTTGGTGATGAACATTAGATTTACTTGAGAAATTTAAAATCAAATATTTAATTGTTAACAAATTATTTTGATGATTAATCAAATTAAACACACAATAATTTTAAATCTACCAATTATATTACTAATTGAGATTAAAAATTATTTTCGTTTATTAAAAACATCGGATCTTTAGTGAATAAATTATCTTATGCAAAATAAACATAGAAATTAAAATTTATTAATTCCAATAAGTTAATATCAAATATTACATATGCAAATACAATACATAGAATAAATATTTAATTGACTAAAATAAGAATTTTACATACAATAACATGATCATATGAATATTATGAATTAGGCAAAACTGATACCACTATAGAAACATATCGATGCATATATAGCGGAATTTTAGGCAACAATTTCATAACATCTATCATAGGATCGCAAACATAATCAAACACATGAATCATTCAATAGGGATTAGATGTACAACCTTTGTAGCATGATTTCCCTATTGTATACAAGCTTCGAAGATCTAAGAGCCTCAAGTATCAATCCTCTAATCAGTCACGGCAGCAGTTGAACACCACTGTTTGCTAGAATGGAAAAGAAGAATTCTCTTGCTTTTAGGTGGTATAGACACCGACTTAGTTTTAGAAAGCTCGCTCAAGGCGCGACTAGGCGCAAGGCGGTAGAGACGCAAGCCAAAATGCCTCTGGCAAACTAGGCGAAGCACGACTCGATAGGCGCACGCCTCAGGCCGCCTTTGCTAAGGCGTAAGGCGCACCACCTCGGTCTCCTTTGGTTAAGAAGGAAGAGAAAGAGGAGATACGAGTTTGAAACAAGAGAAAAAAAAGCACAAAATTTCAGATGTACCTTTTTCCCAGTATGTAAGACATAAATTCGAGCATAAACCATCACTTAATTGCATGTAATTACTTCAATTTTTGTCCCAAACTAAAAACCTTAACTTTCGAAAAACCCTAATATGTGAATTATAAGCATTTTGGAATATTTGTGATAGCTGGGTATGATAGAGACAGCTGGCCGGTGGTTTCGGCCCCATATCTACCGGCTTGTCACCCGTAAAGCTTTATAGGTCAGCCATATTTCCTTCTCTCTCTTTGGTCTTCTTCATTTCTTCTCCTTCTCACTCTTTGATCCTTATTCAGTTCTTCTCCTTCTAACACTCACGTAGTTTTGAGTTTTCCTTTTTCCTTTTTCTTTTCTCTTTTTTCCTCTCCTTTTCTATGCCATTCAAGTGTTCTTTTCTTTTCTCTTTTTTAGCTTATCTTTCCTTTTCTTATGTTCAACTAGTAGTTCTCCACCTAGTCAAATTATTTTCTTTTAATAAAACTTGTGTTTTTTTTTCAAATCAAGTTAAATTTATACATTCAAGAATTCGAAAGACACATATTTCAATTTAAATTATAGCAGCGTATAATTTTTTAATTATTATGCAGTTTTAATTATAAAATATATTCTGTAATTAATTTTGAAGGTTTTTGGCCCCAAATGTGTGCCTCTCTCGCAGGATGCGTACGCCTTCACTTCGCGCCTCGCGCCTTAAGCCTTGCGCTTTAGTGCACCTTGCACCTTTTAAAACTAAGGGAGCTGGTCACTAGAGGAGGTGTTTAGGTTTTTTCAAGCTCTTTCTTTTATGAAAAAACACTGCTTGGTGAAGTGATGCCTAAACCCTAATATTAAAACTTATATATAATAGAAGAATCCTAGACAACATAGGAGAATTAACTCATCTCCCATTTTTCCTTTTGGCCAGCCAACCCAATCCTAAATGGATTTGGATTGCATTGTCCAACTTGTGCTACAATGTGTGACCTCATAGGATTAATATAATTTAGTTATAATCACAATCAATATTGTCCTACTAATTATATTTATTATCTAGCAAGAAAATACAATTACTAAAATAATGAACTTTATTATCTTCATGATTTGATTTATATTTATATTTAGTAATCACTTGGGTGTTTGAAGATATATTCCTTCATATCGCCCTTCTAATTTGAAGTTATTTCTAGGAAGCCTAGACACCCTTGGCAGCACAAGCTTGAGGAGTTAACGAACGGACGTGCTGCAACCTAGGGATCACTAGGCGGCATTTTACTCTTTGTTGTGAGGTTTATCATGGATTGGGCGGGGCAGGGCCTAACCCCGTACCAGTTTCTAAGTGCATCCATCGATAAAGAGCACAAAGTCAGATAGTTAGAGGTATTAGAAAAAATAGTGAAGGGTTAGACGGGACCACGCCAGATCCCTACAGGCGTTGGTACAAAAGAAAGGTGGTTCTCCCTCCGATCTCTGGACGCACCCATACTTGTATTACCAAATTAAACTTGCTAGAAAAACTTTCTTTGGATAGAGAGAAGGGGCAAGTAGGAAAAAAGAGGGACAAAATATATATGATGAGATTGCATTTTTTTTCGAAATCTTTTTAATATTAGAAGAATTTATGAAGAGACAAAGAAAAATGGTTTGCTCTAGTTACTTTCTCTTCTCGCGTGTTTGTATCCAAATAAACATAAATTAGCCCTCTCTTTCCATCCAAATTCTCCTATATATGCGAACAAACGAGAATAACCAAAATATTCATCATACATCCAGTTTTACCATGATCATAGTACATCCAAAACACAATTATTATCCTTTAACTTACATCGCAGTGAACCCGAGAGCATGTGGCAATTCCATCTCTATGTGAAGATTATAACTTTGTAAATATACAAGGTATTTTGAAAATAATTATATATTGAAAGAAAATATAATTTGCATGTTACTCCTTTTCTATTTTTCAGTGTAGAGAGGCACAGAGGTATAATGTAGATGAAATTAAACATTTTAGATAAATTTAGAATGATGTTGACGGGATTCCATCCCAAGTCAAGTGGGCATCCATTGCATATAGTTGGTGTGTAAAGTTGAAGCTGAGAGTTGAAGTTGAGAGTGCAAGCATGACTGCCTGGGTAGCACAATCAATATCATACTCCCTCCGTCCCAATTTAGTTGCTACATTTTGATCGTAGGCACTATTCACGTCATAACTTTGACTATCTTTTATTCCATATACATAAGAAAAAACACGATCATGTTGGATCTTGTTTGATTCGTCCCAATTTGTATTTTCCAAATATATAATTTTTATAATTTTTTCATATATGTAACTCAAGGTATTGGTGTTTGAAGTTGCATCTCGTAAACTGTAATAAAGCAAATATAACAGCTAAATTGGGACAGAGGGAGTATTGTCATAGATTAACCTGCATTTACAATGGAGTAAAGCTACATCTTGTGTAAAATGACCGTGACATCGATCTACTTATTACATAATTATACCATTACTTTGATAACTTGAATGTAAATACTGACGTCTTTATGTTCCTCAAACTGTCAGCATTGAGCATGGTCTTGCTATTCTGTCAAATCTTTCAAAGTATGATGTTGTTTCCTGTTTGATGAGTACGCTCTTCAAGCCACTTGTTTAATCTGAAAGCCAACAAAGAAAATACCACAAGTCATTATATCAGAACTGGATTTTGCTTTCCCACATAAACTAGTTCACTTTAGATTTACTTAATGATAAAACAATGTTCAAAGATGCATGCCAGATTCAAATCAAGCATATAATCGTACTTGGATTAGTTGTATTGGAACATCAAATGACCTGAAAATTGAAGTAAAGAGAGAAGTAGCTCATATCTCTGACTTCTTCCCCACTACAGTCAGCGCTTCCTCGATCGCTTGGACAAAAGTAGCAATTTTGTAGGTGAAGAACCCTACTAGCATTGGTATCAAGTCCAGGTGCATAAGTCCATATTGAGGAACCACAATCCTTCATCCAATTGACAAATGAAAAAAATTTAATAATATTACAAGCATTGAACTGCAATCATGCATGCATAATACTATCACGATACATGAGCGTGTAATATTTACCCGTTCCAACGATTGTAAACCATGACTAACACAACTGGTACCAATAGCCTAGGCTGCCCAACTGCTGCCCTGCAACCAGTTAGATAAAGCAGATTCGAATAATCAGTGTAATGAGAGCACAACGAATCCAGAGAACTCGCATTACAAGCAATTCATGCAATTTATGGCTCTATATTCTCAAGTTTCAAGCTGGAGTTGCTGCCTTATTATCGGATTACCAGCTTTATGATGTACACCAGCGGCCATTAGTTTGGCACTAGTTTACATTACTATGTCCTTCCAGCAGCAGGTATATAATTGGGACTCTGCACTCTTATATATGCCTGAGGACACTTTATCTAAGCTGGATAACGAAGAAGCTGACGTCAAGCTTAGCATTGCCCGGTTCCACTCATAACACACATCCAAGCACAAATTAGATCTAGAACTATTTTGAGCTCAAATTTCAAGTTCACCTTGGCTTGAAATTTGTTTGAGTTCCAATATTATAACCAGATAACTACTTAGGCTACAAAGTTCGTCTACTGAATTTTTGCTAGTGTTCTGAAATCTTGACAAGCACTGTTCACACCTTTACCACTACCCACAAGTTTTTATAAAATGTAAGGAAAAGAAAAAGTTAAAGCTATTCAGAGCCTGTTCATGAACCTGACAAGTCAAGCTTAGCTCTCTTAGCTCCTGATCAATATCTCGAGTTGCTATCGAGCTCAAGTAGATCAAAGCCAACTAATCTCAGTATCAACCCCCCCCCCCCTCCGGGTACTTCTAGCACAAAACTGAATTATAACCGTGCTGTGAATGATAGCCTCAAATAGGAGTATCTAAATCGGTACAGATCTTCAGAACCTAATGCAAAGCATCGAAGCTGACTGTAGATATCATATAGCGGAATCAGAAGTCACAGCAATGCAGAGTATAAGGCTATCGAATAGAAAAAATAAATAAAGCTGGTAAACTTAAGAAGAGAAACTGCACACACTTTATCATTCTCTTAGCTCCAGTGGAGGCCATGGAGTCCACACTATTACCCAGCATCCGTATGTAGGCCAGTGATCCAAGAAATCCAACACCAAAACTGAAAGTATAAGGGAACTGCATTAGCCAAAACGTAAAAGCATCTTATATCTAAGAATATCAGGACCCAGCTATGACTGGCTCAAAGTAGACATGATCCATAAGGGCAGAAGACGGAGTTTAACCCACAAGTCTTTACCTTGTTGCAATTTCTGGAGAGTAAGAAACATAAGCTGAAACTAGGCCAACACCACCTATTCCCAATGTTAGAATTTGCATTTTGTTCTTCAGCTGCAGAAGCCACTAGAATAGCTTCAGTAACACATTATTATGTCACCAGAAGTATGAAAACAATGCACCATTGAAAAACAGCTGTTACAACTTGACCTTATAATATTGCTCTCTTGATTCGGCAGCTAAAACTTCTGGGTCTCCCCGAGGTTTTTTTACCTCGCGCAGCATTACATCCTACAGTGATGATCAGAGGTTTAGAACTCACCCCATTGATAAACAAAGTCACCGAAAAGCTAATCATGTTATCAGGAACAGTTAATAGAGAACAATTATGTGAGAGTAAGAGTCAGTAAAGGACTGACTTACAGTGCCCCCAGTCGCAGCCTTGTATGCTTTATCCCATTTCTCCTGCTCACGTTTAGTAGGTGCCAATTTCCATCTTCGTGTAGGAACTTGCGTATTCTGGAAGATGGGATTCATGTAACGTAAGCAGTAGTTTCATTCGAGAAGATAATTGCTACACAACAGTAATGAACAATGTGAATAAGCATACTTTGGGTGTTAAAACTTGCTGTACTAATTCTGGCTTCGGAGTTGCTTTAAGAGAAGCACTGAGATCAACTTCTAAACTGCATTCATATGCTAACCAGTAGTCAGCATCCCCACACTTTGCTTCACCACAGGCTGCTTCTACTAGCAACATTAAATGCAAAAAGATAAAAAAAAAACAATGGCAGACTAGACTTGCCATGAAATATAGCATACCTGTCGAGACTCATGACTCGATTGAAGCTAAGAAATCCAGACGACTCCTGTCCACACAGAAATCAGCAATCTCATTATTGCTGCTTTTATATAACTTACCACCAAACAGTCAGATCAAAAACAAGGTAAAAGGCAAGGACTTATAATTCCAAATTCTACCAACGCCTAGGTTCACTACAGCCCCAACAACAAAATTAGAAGAACAAAGATAAAAAGCAGACCTTAGATTATCAGATGAATAAGGTGAGTAACAATAAATAATTTTAACAACATAACACGAAGTTTTCAGCAAAAGCAGCAAATTATTTTACATTGAAAATGTTTTACATCCAATTAAACGTAGCCTTAGTATTTAAAAGTCGTATAATATACTTCCTCCATGTATTATAATCTGACAGTTTGGACTATCCGCACACTCTCCTCTACTTGGACTAATCCGCTAATAATAATATATGATTAAAACAAATAACCAAAGAATGAGTAGTAAGTGGGATTGATAAGTGATAACCTCAACAGTGTCAGAGGGAGGAGCAGAAAGTTGAGGTTGATCATGAACAAGTAACTTCTCCATTTGTGGCATAAAATCTCTGTTCCAAATCAAATCAGATGAAGTAATGGGATCCTCTTTCTCACCTCCCCAGTACTTACGGAGTTTGGTGGTGATTGGTGGTCCACCGTATTCGCCGGGTGCCGTGCCGGTTGACCATTTAGCTTGTTTCTTGTTTGGGAGAATGATTTTGGTGGGCATTGTATTTGTTGCTGGACTTGATGATGATAATGATGAGTCTTTTGATATTGGTGTTGTTCCTGAGTTCACTGTCATGTAACTCAAGATTGCCATTGTTTTTCTTTTTGGGTTATTACTTGGTTAATTGGTTTGTGTGTCACAGAACAAGAGAAGGGAGATTTGGTTTATATATTAGAGAGTGAAAATATCTTCTTTTTTTTTGGGAGGGAGGGGAGTGGAGAATTGGAGATGATGTTCTTAAGTTACTATCCACTCATTCTTGATCTCATTTCAATTGGAATGGGAAAAAAGTTGCTGTGCCTACTTTCGAAATGTTCAGAGCGATTTCTGTTCAAAACATGTACAAATATGGTATACTTCCTCCGTGGCGTTAACGAGCCGAATCGAGACCGAATCTGACTAGGTTCGACTCGGCTCAAGAACAATTTTAATTGGTCTCGGATCAAGAATAATTTTAATTGGGCTCAGCTCGAGCTTGAGTCCAAAAATTGCAATTTGCTCGAATATAATTTCAAGGTTCAACCCTAAGCAACTCTATGCTCATAGTTCATTAAGTCCAAACGTTTAGTAGTTCGAAGGCCCAATAACTAACACTTGTTATTGCATGCCAAGCAAGTAGTAGCAGGCCAATGGTAGAGATTTAGGAAGTGAAAATTTTCTTTTATAAAGCCTCTAACTCACACCCTCATCCTATTCCACCGATGTGGGACTCTAGAAAGCCAAATTTCTTTCTCACTTGCTTCCGTCTTGCAACATTGTTGTCCATTGTCCATGCAAGAAAAAACCTTCTCTTCAGTAATTATTACCACTTTCTCTTTCTCACTCCTCTTTCTATTTCAAGTGTGAGAATGATCAAACGATCACACCTTAATGAAAATACCCTTTTTAATTGTTTTTACCTTTTCTTTTTATCTTTCTTCTATCATATACCTTAATTAATATCTTAAAAGAAATACTTAATATAATTTTAATATATACAAATAATTTTTTAATATATAAACAATTTTTTAATATAAAACATATTTTTAATATAAAATATTTTTTAGTATAAAATAATAATCGAGTTGTTCACGAGCTTTACGAGCCGAGTTTTGCCTAGCTTGGCTCGGTTCGTTTAAGTCTCGAGCCGAGCGCGAGCTCGAGTCGAACTTCAACGAGCCGAGCTTTGACCGAGCCGAGCCCGAGCTGCTCGCGAGTTTGTCAGGCTCATTATCACCCCTAGTCCTGACTCCTAATTTATAGCATTTTTATTTTATTTGAATGTTCCAAACTGTTATTGTTTTTCCTATTTTCTTTTATAAACGGTCCTTTGTTCTCAAATTACCTTTATCATCATTAATTTGTGCCTAAGTTTTCCTCATTTCTCTCAAAAATTGCACTTATTTAAATTCCTAATTAGGATATGTCTAGTTCACCTTATTTTTACTTATTTCATATCAGATCATAAAATATAATCTCATCAGAAAAAAAAATCATATTGAATCAGAAAAATAAATTAAATCATACTTACATTCAAAAACTTATTATTTTTTTCATTATTATTGTTACTATATTGTTGTTATCATTGTCATTGGTATTATGATTTTTTATGATTAATTTCATTATGCTTGTTATAATTATTGTTAATCTTGATATTATGATTACTAGTACTATAATACTATTATTATTATTGTTACTGTTATTGTTATTATTATTATTATTACTATCATTACTATTACTTTATACAATCTCTATAACTATTAATACTATTATTTACTAGTACATTTGTTCAAAAGGATTATTATATATTGTTGTTCTTATACTTACTATTTATTAATATTGGTAATTAATGTTATTGTTATTATTTTTACTATTATAAATGTCATCATTATTATTATTTCAAGCTATTTTGTTTTTATAAAATATATAAAATTAAAAGTCATTGTTATTATTTCAAGCTATTTTTTTAACTATTTGCTCTTTTAATTTAAAAGATATGTTCTTTTTCAATAGGTAAGCTATTTTTAACTTAAAGGGTATGTTCTTCTAATTTTTATGTTCTTTTTAATTAAAAAGGTGTTCTTATATCTCCTCTCAAGAACCAAACCCACCTATCTTATGAACCTTTGACCCAAGTTCTTATGTAAACATAATGCACTACCTTTAAATTTAATTTTTCCAAACTTATTAATTTAATTAATTTATTACATTAAATGATTTTATTGATAGTGATCAATCATCAAAATAATTCATTTAGACTCATTTTCCTAAAATAAAAGGCAATATATAAGATGCGAAGAACAAGCCTTAATATATATTAGGATATATATCCTTATTATCATATGTAGATAAAATCATCTATTTGTTTTATTGAATCTTTATTAGTGAATAGTACTTACCAAAATTTGGAAGTATATATAATATGAATTGTAAACTTAAAGAGGTCAATTCATTTCATTTTTTGTTTTGAATAGGAAGAAATTGTTCCTTTTATGCTACTATATTTGACATTATTAAATTCCCTCTTCAAGTTATGATGGGTTTTAAAATAGTACCGCAAGGGCAAGGTATATGTTGTTAGAAGAAACTTAGCAAATTCGGGTCGATCCACAGAGAGAGGATTTCTATAGATTGATGTTCAATTACTTAACTACTTCAAGAGAAAAATTGATTAAATGAGTAATAACTAAACTAAAATAAACTGGATCACAAATGGAGTAAATCAGATAATTAAAACATAGGGAATTTACTCAGTCCACTATGCTTATACCAATTCAATCAATACATAAAGTTCAAAAATACTTGAATTGATGGTCGAGTAATTAGATTCTTTTGTTAAGCGTACGGTCGAGTCTTAATACTATTCCATCAATATATGCTAGTACGGTTGCTCAACGTAATCATATCTGATCTACCAATTGTAACGAACCTCTAATGAGTACGATCTTTCAATTCGAACCCCTATCAGCAAATAATAACTCATGATAATGCGAAACTACATGAATTAAACAAATATAACAAATCAATAAGAATTATTCTAATCCAATCCAATCATTGAAGAACTTTAGATCATAATCAAATAGGTATAAACATGGCTTCCCTCACTAAACCCTAAAAAAAACTAATCACTCATGATATTGAAGAACACAATATATATAATGAAAATAGAAGAATTCATCCAATTAAACAAAGTATAAATAATACCAATGGATTAAAGAACAATGAAAGTGAAAGCAACAATCTTTAATAATCTTCAAAGCAAAGAGTTAATACAAAATTAGAGAGAAAACTAAGTGTTTGAACCTAAAACTGAAGAATAAAAGATAAACTTCTTGGGATACGTATCACATCCTCCTTGACAAGGGAATATACCCCTTGTCCAACGACCTTACTTATCTTATATGGTCCTTCTCAGGTGGGACCTAACTTACCATCAGTAGGATCTCTTATATTTTTGGAAGACTTTTCTAAGGACCCAATCACCTGCCTTAAACACCTTTACCCGTACGTTTTTGTTGTAGTTGCGTGCTACACCTTATTATAACTTCACATCCATATATGATAGAGAAATGAGTGTGTCAAGTAGCATTCTCTGGAGTGGCCCGCTCTGCCCATACGACAAGTGGGAGTTGTTTTACCCATTTTCCTTTTGCAGCTTCTAGGTGACGCTTTAGCTGATTGACCACTATTTTGTTGTGGGATTCTACCTGACCACTTGCTTGTGGATATCTAGGAGTGAATGTGTGCAGTCCAATCTTCCATTTAGTACAAAAATTCTTGGTGTTATCGCTTATGAACTGGGAGCCATTATCATATACTATGTCTGCAGGGACACCGTACGTACTATGTTATGTTTTAAGAAGGAAATCACATCATTATCCGTTACCTCTTTGAATGCTTCTACACTTTGAGAAGTAGTCTGTCATGGCTAGCATGAAGACTTTTTGACCAGGTGCCTGGGGTAGTTTGCCTATGCCCCTCTTCATTAATGGCCATGGCATCAAAGTGGGATGCAAGGTCTCCGAGGGTTGGTGCTGAACTGAAGCATGTCGTTGATAGGCTTCACATCTTTTAGCTACATCCACAGCATCTTGGCGCATCGTAGGCCAACAGTACCCCATTAAATGAATTTTGGTTGACATAATTTGTTTGGCAGTATGGTTGCCCCCAACACCACAATGAGTTTCTTCTATGACTTGTCTTGCTTCCTCATCTTTTAAGAACCCAAGATTAAAAAAAACCTAAAACAGACACTTTAAACAGGACATCTTGAATTAGTGTAAAACGTGATGCTTTCATTTGAAATGCTCCGGCATCTTCGTCAGGAGGGATGGTGCCATTTTTTAGCCAAAAGGTGAATGGTAAGGTCCATCATGCATTGGGAGATGGGGCTGCCGACGTTGAAGCTCCGTCATCTCTACTTTGAATTGTAAAGTATCTTGTTCAATAATAGCTAGATAGGCTTAATGAACTATGGGAACACTTATCAACTTGGATCCTTTGAGTGAAGATCCTGGGGTAGCTAGCGCGTCAACTTGAGAATTCTGCTCCCTGGGGTACCTGACTTGTTTTGCAATACTCAAAAGATTTTGTTAGACTTGAGAATTCTAAATAGGCGCTCATCTTTGTGTCTTTGGCAGCATAATCACCATTAATTTGACTAATTATGAGTAAGGAGTCACATCTTACGTCGAGACGTTTTACCTTGAGTTCCCTAGCTGCCAGTATTCCGACAAGTAATGCTTTGTACTCGAATTCGTTATTGGTGACTCGAAAATCACACTGAACAACTTGGACTATTTTATCTCCTTCTGGGGAACACGAACATTATACCTAGGCCAATGCCCCTGACATTTGAGGCTCCATCGGTATTAAGTGTCCATGTGCGATTAGATCCGTCATCTTGGAGCATGTTGACTTCTTTGTGAGCAAGGGGTTGTGGGCCAGGTGTATAATCAGACACAAAGTCAGCCAAGGCTTGTGATTTGATAGCTGGGATCATATTGGATATCACAGGCACTAAGTTGAATGGACCATTTTATTATCCTACCTGTCAGCTATGGCTTTCATAAGACAGTCTTAATTGGACAGTTAGTTTTCACTATTATGGGATGAGATTCAAATAAGGACGTAACTTCATAGGAGACATCACCAATTCTAGTACTAACTTTGTAATCTCCCATAATTTTAAAGGATTTTACAAATATATTTTAGCTTTTATATATTTATATTTAAATATAATTCAGTTTTAAATGATTTGATTGTTTTAAAGAAGGCTGACTATTTTAAAAGTCAAAGAAAATTATTTTAAGGATTTACGAAAGTTAAAAATATTTTAATTAAGCATGCTTTGATAAATGTTTTAAATACTAATTTATTTTGGAAAAGAAGTATAAGTGGACTTGAGGAGCTCAATTTTAAGTAGATTAGGAAAAAGGAGTTATATTGATGTTAGGAGTTCTAATTTATTTATCCTATTCATCATCAATTTTAATCGAGCCCAATCTCCTTTTCCTAAGTCCAAAAGGAAGTCTCCTTATAAATATCTTAATACCCAATTATTTTACCCCAAACAAAGAATATTTTCTCTCCCCCTCTCTCAAAGTTTCGGCCACCATCCACTTCTCTCTCTCCTCATCATTTTTCGATTTCTCTCTCTCTAATCTTTTCTTTTCCTTCAAGCAAAGTTTCTTCTTCAACAAGATCACAAAAACCTTCAAATTCTTAACATTGGGCGTCGACTGCTGCTACGTAGTACCTGATTTTCCGGCGCCTTTGTTGTTCTTTCTTGGTTCTTCATTTGTTGGTTAATTTCTTTTCTTTTTCCTCAAGTTTCAATTAAAGACTATGTTTTTATGCTTTATTTTATTGTTAATCATGATTATTAATCTTTATTTATTGTTTTAATAAATAATCTTGATTCATATATATTATATATTATAAAAAATTCAGATTTGTTAATTATTGTTAGATTGAAGTTTTAATCATTAAAGCATGGATTTTTAGGGTGTTAATTATTAGAAAACCATAGTAGCATGTTGTATACTATGAGATTGGTTTAGATTATGAATTTAATCATGTTTACATATGTTTTCAGTGGGTTTTATGATTTTAAAAGTTGTTGAAATTTCAGAAATAATTTTATTTATGGAGTTTTAAGAATTTTAATTACTAGTATGGTAGTACTATGCTAGGAATTAAAATTAATTGAAGTTTTGATAGTAAAATCAACTTTTGAATACATTTAAAGGGAATTTAAAATATTTTAAAGTTGCAGTATTTTTATTTAAGAATATTAATTTTAGTTTATATTGATTTCTAGGCGGAGAATATTCTGTAGGAGACTTTTAAAGAATCAAAAGTGGCATGCCGACTAGTTTACACAAGGTACGTACAAACCTGTGTGCTAAGTTATTAGTATTATGATTTAAGGAGAAAGAAATTTTAGTATCATGTATAGGAACTTTATAGGTTCATATGTGATTTCTAATATGATTGATTTAGACACGTTTTATGCCTGTGTGCAAGCATGTTAATTATGAGATTTATTATGAGTAAAGATTTGTCATGTTTATATGGATTTATTGATGCAAGCATGTGGATGGGAACTTTATTTATTAATTAACATGGGAGAATTAATATGTTGTCAAGATTGAATCATGTTATTCACGTGTTTCCTTACAAGTTTTATTTTTACTACTTTATGAGGACTCTGGGCCTTATTTGGTAAGTTGGTAAGTTATGCCTTTTTAAAGGTAAGTTTGATTGTTGGCTAGGTTCAACAAATAAGAAAGTTTGAGATTAAAAAGAAAGTAAGTCTTGGGTTGTAAGTTGTGATCACTTATTAAATCCTAAGATAAAAGAAGTTCGGTTGTGAATGATTGATTTGTATTTCAGTGGTTGCTTGTATGTGTGTCATAATAAGTGATAGTTTTTTCTGGGAGATGGATTGATCACCATCCCTATTATTATTATTATTATTATTATTATTATTATTATTATTATTATTATTATTATTATTATTATTATTATTATTATTATTATTATTATTATTATTATTATTATTATTATTATTATTTATTATTATTATTATTATATTATTATTATTATTATTATTATTATTATTATTATTATTATTATTATTGTTATTGTTATTGTCGTTGTCGTTGTCGTTGTCGTTGTCGTTGTCGTTGTCGTTGTCGTTGTCGTTGTCGTTGTCGTTGTCGTTGTCGTTGTCGTTGTCGTTGTCGTTGTCGTTGTCATTGTCATTGTCATTGTCATTGTCATTGTCATTGTTATTATTATTATTATTATTATTATTATTATTATTATTATTATTATTATTATTATTGTTATTGTTATTATTATTATTATTATTATTATTATTATTATTATTATTATTATTATTATTATTATTTGTCTAGAAATGGCTCAACTATTCCCCATTTACTTTAATAAGTCCCACCTTTTGATTATTCCCTGTATGACCCATGTATTATGTATAGTTTCCCCTATAAGTCCAAGTTAACTTATAACCTGTTGAGAAGGTAAAAAAAAAAAAAAAAAAAAAAAAAAAAAAAAAGTGGGACCTACAATAGGTTTTAAATTTATTTTTCCAGGTGCTGACTTTATTACTCTCAGAAAAGGTAAGTTGACAAATTTTTCGCCTTCCCTCCGAAAACTTCCATTGTCTTCTTCCCCCTTAAAGCTTCCTTCTTCTGCTACCACCATTAACGAAGGTGCGCAAGAATTTTTTTTTCATTCATTCAATTGGAGGTGATTCTTCAATAGCGAAGTTGAGGAGATTTTCTTCTTCAAGTAAGTTTTCTCTGCTCATCTTCTCTCTCCCCAAATTATGAATTTTTATTTTATTAATGTTAAATAAGTAGGAGTACGTATTTAACTTTTCAGTGACCTTTAGTTCTGTTAGTTAAACCAATTTAGGGTTTTAATTTTGATTGTTATCTGAATTTTGGGTTTTTTGTTTGTTAATGTCTGCGCATGTCCCCCTCCCCAAATGATAATGTAGTTCTAATTAAATTGCTGCTATGGTTTGTCCTTGTTGTGTGAATGTTGTAGTCCATGAAAAGTATTTGTTTGCGTTTCTGGCATGGTGGTTTGTTTAAGGACAATGGAGGGAAAATGGAGTACATTGGTGGGGCTGGTAGGACATTTGCAGTGGTTCCTGATGAACTGTGTTGGTGGTTTTTGGAGGATCTGGCTAAGAAATGTTGTACTTATAGGACAATTGATAAGGTTTTTTACTTGATTCCTGGGAAAATACTAAATGATGGGTTGAGGATGGTTTACAATGACTCTGAGGTGCTTCAAATGGGTGCAATTGTGATGAAAACCAAGTTTATTGATTTATATGTATTATCTGGAGTTGATAAGCCTTCAATGTTAGATGATGGAATCCCCCAACCTCTCCCACCCATCCACACAGACACAACAGTAGCAAATGCAAATGACACAGCCAAAAAAGATGAGGCCCCACCCAAAGTAGCAAATGCAAGGAAAAGGACTCCACCCAAAAAGTTGACCCCAATTAGGTCAAGTCAAAGATTGAAGGAATGCCAACTTATTTTACCTAAAGACTTACCTCCCCCATATAACCCTGCATTTTCAACACCTATTATTGACACCCCAACTGCTGACCAAAACAAACACACATCAGATCAGCCCTCCCAACCTCACACAACAAGCCAGCCCTCCCACCTCCCACAACAGACCACCCCTCCCAACCTCTTACAACAGACCACCCCTCCCCACCTCCCACAACATACCACCCCTCCCAACCTCCTACAATAGACCACCCCTCCCAACCTCCCACCACAGACCACCCCTCCCAACCTCCCACAATAGATCACCCCTCCCAACCCACTGTTGACAAAACATCATCACAGAACATCAAGAAGACAAAAAAAACAACCACCCCATCCCACTGTGAATACAAATAATAGCAAGAAAACAACCAAGAGGACAACAAAAAACCCTGGTGAAACTAGCAAAGTAAAGCAAACACCTCCTATACCTGATGAGGCCTACATATATGACCAAGAGACCTTCCCACATGATTATTACCAATGGTATGACTGTAGGCCAGATTGCCCACTTATTTTGAGTGAATTACTAGGTTCAGAGCAAGAGTTTTCAGATGATACAGATCCTGGTTATTATGAGCCTTCAACTGCTAGTTCAGAAGAAGATATAAGGAAGGTGGTTGATGATCCTGAAATTGATGTGGAGGAGTTGAGATATCTAGAGGGACAGGAGGAACAAGATGTACCCTGTTGCATGGGCTATTGTGGAAGGAGAGAATAACTCCTCTTGGGAGTGGTTCCTAACCCAGGTGAGGGAGGCTCTCAACTTAGGTGAAGGAGATGGTCTCACCATTGTTTCAGATGAGCATCTAGTATATATTCTTCATCTTATCTATTACTACTTATGCTTATTTGATTTGATTACCTTAGTTTGTACTTTGTTTCTTAGCAATGCACTTTGTTCCATGCAACATAGGCCATACTAAGCAGTGTGAAGGTAGTCTAGCTTTCCAAACTGTGAGCATAGGCACTATGCCAGGCATATTTTTTCCCATTGGCACAAGGTACACAAAGGAGATGACATGAAATTGATGTTTTGGAAGGCTGCTAAAGCATATTCTTTAGCAGATTACAATGAAGCTTTAGCAGAAATGGAGGCAGAAAACCTTAATTTGCTGATTTCAAAGCTCACAACCCTGAAGTATTTTGTAGGGCATTTTTAGATACTACAACCAAAGTGGATGTCATTATTAGCAACTTATCTGAGACTTTTAATGGCTACATAATAAATGCCAGGACCAAACACTTGATATGTTTATTAGAAGACATTAGGGTAGCCTTGATGCAGAGATTGGTTGTTAAAGGACAAGCCATGAAGGGTAATTCTGCACAATTATGCCCTAGAATAACAGCAAGGATGGAAAAAGAGAAAGAATGGGTTGCCAACTGCACTCCCATACCTTCCACCAATATAGTTTTCCAAGTGAACCATGGGCATGGATAGCTTAACTGTAGATCTGCAAGCAAGGTCCTGCACTTGTAAGAAGTGGGACTTAACTGGCATCCCTTGTTGCCATGCAGTTTCATGCATTTTCTTCTGCCACAAGGATGCAGAAGATTATGTTTGTGGCTACTACACCAGGGACATATATTTGCAGTCTTATGGAGGTTCAATCCCACCTGTTGTTGGTGATAGACATTGGCCAAAGATCAAATCCCCTCTGAACCCACCCCCAATAAAGATAGGTCGTGGGAGGCCAATGAAAAATAGAAAGAAAGACCCCCATGAAAACCCCAAAAAGCCAGGTAGGTTAACAAAACATGGAATTGAAATGATCTGCAGCATATGTCAATCAAAGACCCACAACAAAAGAACATGTCCTAATAAGGACACTACTACCAGTGCACCTCCACAACCTCCATTAAAGAGATGCAAGTCAACAACTGCAACAGCTGCAAAATCTAGCACAACAATGCCAGCAACACCACAAATTGATAACTTGACAGCCACTGCAGAACCAAGTAGAACTGGAAAAAATGGAAGAGTTATCAAGAGGGGTGGGTCTGGTGTTGGAAGGGGTGGGTCTAGTGCTGGAAAGGGTGGAAGAAGTGCTGGAAGGGGTGGAAGAAGTGCTGGAAAGGGTGGAAGAGGGAAAAGTGTAAGTGAACTGCCAACTGAATAACTTTTTTTTTTTCTGTTCATCAACTTTTTTTACCATTTTTAACTTGTTTACTTTCATTATGGTGTAGTAGATGCCAAAAGGAATTGGTGTTTTAATTGGTGAAGTTGGATCAACAATGATGAATGTGAGTTTTTTTCTTGATTTGAGTTGATTTTTTCCATACTTTTTCTGGCTACCACATTGTTACATTCTTACCACTTCTTTTTTACAGGCTTCTGGACAGATTGGAGGTCCAAGGTTGGTGTCTCAACCTACTGTTACAACAACATCAGGCTGTCTATTAGGTAGTCAAGCATCAACCAGCCATTCATGAAGACAGGCCAGCTTTGGCTAATTCAGCTCATGTGAATCACATTTTCACATTCTTTTAGCTCTTTATCAATTGAAACATTTGCAAGATTAATGTATTTTGTTAAGGCAGTAACAATTGCAACTTTGTTATTTGGGGTGTATTGACAACATTGTGTTTTGATAGCAATGTGAATTTTTAACTACTTTTGAACACTAGTTTATGTTGGTCAATTAATTCTTCATTGATTTTGCAAAATAGGAATACATCATTCTTCATTGATTAGGCAAAATAGGAGTATGTAACCTCCGTTACAAAATTCCTAGTACTTATTTACCCCCTAGTACAAAACATTCCCCATAACCATAACCACTGCCCCACTAAACAACCTAACTACTTAATGAAAACCAACACAACAGCAAACAAAACCCATGAAATAAACAACCCAACAAGAGCAAAATTTTCCCCCCTTGCACTCTTATCAGCTTCTCCTGAAGACCTAGCCAACTCAGTCTTCATTACAGCAAGCTCTTCACCCAATTTCTCTTTCTTCAGCTTCAATTTGCTTAATTTCTCCTCCAGAGACTTATACAAGAGCTCCAGTTCAGCAATTGAAGTATACTGCTCCAATAGTGTTGACTGTAGGTCACTACACTTGGGGCAGTCAGAGTCCTTGCATTCCCATCTAAAAAATTTGCAATCCTCAGCGTAATAACAAAAAAAATTCAAATATGGGTATCTCAATTGCATTACTAAAGCCCTAATTTCGAATGCCTAATTTAAGAACCCTAATTTCAAAGGATTCATGTAAGCCCTAATTTCCTATTTTTAGGGATTTCAGTAGCATTAACAAAGAGGGAAGGTTAAAATTAAGCAATTTTAACACTAATTCACACTTACAGGCCACAACGCACACCCATAAAACTTTCTCCTTTGATTTGGTCCTCCACTTTTGACAGTCCTCAGCTTCGAAGGAATGTTATGGTTACATACCACATCCAGTTGCGCACCTCCTGAATGTCTTGAATTCGAAGAACCTCCAGAGTGTTGATGAGCAGCCATGGTTGAAGGAAGGGATGAAGGAGGGAAAATGAAGGGAAATCGCTTAGGGGTGAAGGGGTGAAGTTAAAATGAAGGAGGGAAGGGGAAATCACGTGTTTTCATTAATTTGAAAGCACGTGCCTCATTAAACCTGCTACAACAGGTAAGTGACCTACTAGGACTTATAGGGGAAACTAATTATAATACATGGGTCCTACAGGGAATAATCATAAGGTGGACTTATTAAAGTAAATGAGAAATAGTTGAGCCCTTTCTAGGCAAATAATCCTATATTATTATTATTATTATTATTATTATTATTATTATTATTATTATTATTATTATTATTATTATTATTATTATTATTATTATTATTATTTATTATTATTATTATTATTATTATTATTATTATTATTACTATTATTATTACTATTATTATTACTATTACTATTACTATTACTATTACTATTACTATTACTATTATTATTATTATTATTATTATTATTATTATTATTATTTTATTATATTATTATTATTATTATTATTATTATTATTATTTTTATTATTATATTATTATTATTATTATTATTATTATTATTATTATTATTATTATTATTATTATTATTATTATTATTATTATTATTATTATTATTCAAAAGTTCCTCGATGTCGCAGGTAATTCTGAAATACGAAGTAGCGCCCGTATTTCGTCGTCTTAGGTGAAGGCATTAGTAGATGAGATAACTCAGGTCCAACAACTATTCCATTTGAGTAATAAAAAGATGTTTAGATTTTAGCTCAGTCAAAGTTGTCCGCAAAATGTTATATGGTGATATATTATTTATCTCGACATGTTATTTATTTAGTATCATGTTAGGAATGCTTATGTTTTAGTATGTAGTACTCAACTTTGCTGATTACGTGCTTTGTTTGTGTATGTGATCATGAATTTGCCTTATTGATCATGAGATGACCCATTTTGATGAGCAGATTCATTAAAGTATTGACATACAGGTTCGCAGATGTGCATCATTGGGAATATGGAATGGAGAGAATCTGTAACTAGTATATTTTATTTTTCTGCATTAATAGGAACGTATTTTATTAAGTTTACTTGAGTAGACTCATTTAGATTGTTTGATTTCTAAATACTTATTTATTTATTTATAGTAAAGTTTAAAGGTGAGTTATTTGTTTTCCGTTGCAAAATTCTGAATAAGCCGATACATTATCACACAGGCGATAATGGGTGATTCTCTACTTTTATATTATAAAGATATTCCTACAAAGAGAGAATTATCGGGGTCTTACAAAGTGGTATCTGGGAGCTTTAGGTTATTTTCAAAACTTTTAGGCGCCTAACTAACTTACTAGTTATTTGAAGAAACCATTAGAATTGCTCCTACTTATTCATTTCGAAAACTTATAGGAATATATCATATGATAATATATTTTTTCTGAAGACAGGATTTTTTTCGAGTCTGAATAATTTATTTTTCGAAAATTTTAATTTTTTTTGGATAGTTCGAAAATTTCGAATTTCCGAATTTTTTTTTTACAGAATCGAAAATTTTTCTTTTCTTTTGACTTTCTAGGTCCGAATTTTTTTTATATAGTCGAATTTTTTTATATAGTCGAATTTTTTTTAGACACTTAATTATTATTATTTTATAAAGAGTGTCTGCATTATTTTTCATGCCTTTAAAGTTTTACTTGTTGCATTGTGAGAATGGGTAGTATATGAAGGGCATATAGAATAGAAATATTATATGCCTGCATTGAATAGTTAGTTCAGCATGATTATTATTTTTTGTTCCTTGCTAATGATGCATTATTATTTTTCTTCCCTACTAATGATGCATGATTATTTTTCTTCCCTGCTAACTGTTTATATTTTCTTGCTTGCTAAGTGTTATGTTCTTATGTCTATGATGTCAATGCATATTCCTTATTGTTTAATGTTAGGAATGCGTTTAGGAAGAGTACTAAATTATTATGGTATATGTGTGTTGTAGATCCTTAAATATGTCTGCTAGATTAGGAAGCTATTATAACCGCATTGTCCTGAGTGACGATGAAGTTGATGAGGACATTGCACCCATCGATGATAGGGAGTATACCAACCTAGAATGAACCATGCGTAGGATACCGAGGTCAGGATTAACTAGTGATGACGAGCTGATTGTGGAACTTGACCATGGTAGAGGCAAAACTAGAGAAGATATTTATCATGCATTTTTCAAGTATGAGACTGATACTGAGTGTAACACCCCGATAATTCTCTCTTGCTAGAAAATACTTTTATAACAAATCTAGAGAATTACCCAGGCATTATCGCCCGTGTGATAACGTTTCGGCTTACTCAGAATTTTGCAGCGGAAAACAATTTACTAAAACCAACTTTATTGAAACTCATAAAATAAATGACAAGTGTTTGAAAATAAAACACCCAACTAAATAAACCTCAAACTTAAGTAAAGATGTCCCTACGAAAACAACTTAAACTATGCTAAGTATAAGCCTCTCCATTCCAGATTCCCAATGAGATGCATCTGCAAACCTGTAATGTCAATGCAATACTGACTCTGCTCACCAGAAGGATCATCACAGGATCAATAGGCAAAGCCATGATCACACACACAAACAAGCACATAATCAGCAAAGCTGAGTACTACATATCAGACATAAATAATCCTAAGCATGATACTACAAACATAATTTGCAGGAATAAATAATAACATAAGTAAATAATACTCTACAGACAACTTTTACTAAACTACACTTGACCCAACTTTTATTACTTTAATGGAATAGTTAATTGGACGAGTTGACCAACCTAAAATAGGAAATACGGCTACTCACATATTCCAGAATGACCTGCGATATCGAGGAACCTTTGAACTAAAGAGAATGGTGATCAATCCAATCCTAGAAAAGCCATGGCTACCACCATGTACTCCAACCCTTAGTGTCCAACTCTAGACGTGCACTAGTCTAAAGTCTATAACTTATTCTCGTTTCACTTTACGTTAAATATATTTTATTATTGGTTGACACAACCAAGCAAATAACACATAAATATAATCATACAATCATAACAAGAATCCTTTTTATCTTTGGATTAACAAGTGTTCACAACTTATCAATCAAGACTCCTTTTATTTCTTTTTATCCTTTGTTGAACCTAGCCAACAAAATCCGTACCTTTAATAGGTATAACTCATACTTACCAAATAAGATCCACGGTTCTTATAAGATAAATAAATAATCTCCAAGAATCTATGTAACACATGATTCCAACTTACTTACATTAATTCACTCACGAATTAATACCAAAACTGAACTTATCTGCTTGCATCAAACTTCCATACAAACAGTCATACTCATACATATTCTAGTTTACATGTAGCACAAGGCAAGTAACATGTAAAGCAATTTCAGTAAATCATATATATGAACAACAAGGTCCTATACATGATACTAATAAATAAAAACATCCCTAAGCATGTTTCTAAACCATATAGCACGTAGACTATGTACGTACCTTGTGTAAACGAAACGGTAGGCCACTTTTACTCTCTAAAAGTCCCCTACTATGAATTCTCCGCCTAGAAAATAAAATAACAAGTAAATACTTGAACTAAAAATTACAGCAACTTTAAAAACGTCCCAAACCCTTTTAAACGTCTTTAAAATCTTTTTATTATTAAACTTTCGTTATTTTTAATCCCTAGTATAGTACAACTATTCTAGTGATTAAAAATCATTAAAAACCTTAAAATACAAACTTTCTGAAATTCCAGCATTATAAAATTTAAAACCTTCTGAAAATAATTTAATGCATATAAAAATCATTTCTAATCAAAATCATATTTATACTTTAAATATATAGTTTCTAGTGATTAAAACCCTAAAAACTATATCTTTCATAAAAAAACTGAAAATAATAAATCTAAATTATTATTTACATATGAAAACCGAAAATATATTTTCATATAAAATATAATTTAAATCATAAACATGCTAAAAAATAAAATAATAAAAAAATACTTTAATGGAATCTTAGAGAAGAAGAAAAGAAAACAACCACAACAAGGAGGAAAGAGAGGCGCCGGCAGCGTTGACAGCAGCAAGGACGGCGCAGCAAGGTCTTGGCTCAAAAATATTTGTGACGTTTCTTGTTCAACAAGAAACGTTACTTAGCGAAGAAGAAAAACTTTTGAGAGGAAAATATGAAACTCACGCACAAAGAAGAGGAGAGAGAAAAAGTCGGTGAGAGGAGGAGAAAAATATGAATGGCGGAGAAAAATAATGTGTGGGATAATAATTGGGTTTTAGGATATTTAATAAAGGCTAATCCTTTTGGTTTAGGAAAAGAGATAAGATTTAAAAAAATTTGATGACTAATAAGATGATCACTTAGGACTTTATCATCAAAGACTCTTTTCCTTTTTATCCTTTTGGGTTTCGATTCCATTAAACTTCTTTTCAAAATACTTTTAATATTAAACTTTATTAAACATGCTTAATTAAAACATTTCAATTTTATTAAGCTATGAAAATATTTTTAGTTGACTTTTAAAATAGTCAACCCTTTTTAAAAGTCAAATCATTTTCCAAACTCATTTGGATTTAAATATAACTACATAAATACTTTAATATATTTATGAAAATCCTTTAAAATGTGGGGATTACAGTCTACCCCCTTAAAAGAAGTTTCGTCCCGAAACTTAACACAAAACCCTCGTACTTTCAAAAGTTTGAACCCAACATTTCGAAAACTTTTGGAGAAAAGGTAGTGCGTCTCGCGCACTTTCCCATTTTTAAAACACTTGTGTTACTTATGAACACTTTTCTTATGCGGAGACTCTACTTCTTTTGCACTAATTGCCCAACATAGGCATACATATGCATAAAAATCTCATAAAAATAGACAAAAGCGCGAAATTTATCGCATTCTACCCCCCTTAAAGAAAACGAGTTACGCCCTCGTAACTCACCTCAAGGAATAGGTCTGGATACTTTTTCTTCATATCCTCTTCGGCTTCCCACGTTGCCTCTTCTGACTCGTGGTTAGACCAAAGAACTTTGACAATATGAACACCTTGTTACGCGTACTACGCACTTTCCTGTCGAGAATCTTGACAGGTCTTTCCTCATAAGTGAGGCTACTATCTATCTGAACTCGTTCAGGTTCTAACACATGGCGCTCATCAGGGATATAGCGCTTTAGTTGGGATATGTGAAACACATCATGCATCCTCTCAAACTCCATTGGCAAGCCAATCTATAAGCTACTTTCCCAATGCGCTCCAAAATCTCATATGGGCCTACATATTTAGCACTCAGCTTGCCCTTTTTCCCAAATCTCATAACGCCTTTAGTGGGTGATACTTTCAGGAATACTTTATCACCTACAGCGAACTCATTGCATAACTCTTCTGCCTATCTTGCGCAGCTTGAATTCGTGCCTGAATCAATCTAACATTCTTGACGGACTCCTCAATAAATTCAGTCCCCAAACTATATTCTCACTAAGTCATTCCAGCAAATGGGACTTCTACATTCCGTCCATATAATGCCTCAAAAGGTGCCATCTTTATACTCGCATGGTAACTATTGTTGTAAGAAAACTCAATCAAATCTAATTGGTCCTCCCAACTCCTTGAAAATCTATAGCACAAGCGCAACATATCCTCCATGGTTTGATTAGTCCTCTCAGTCTGACCATCGGTCGCAGGGTGAAAGGCGGTACTCATCTTTAATGTTGTCCCAAGGTTTGATTGGACCTTTTTCCAAAACTTAGATAGAAATCTAGAGTCACGATCCGAGATAATGTCCTTTGGAACTCCATGTCAACTCACTACATGCTTGATATAGGTTGTAGCGAGTTGCTTCTTCTTCCATGTCTCCTTAATAGGTATGAAAACAGCGGACTTGGTCAGTCTATCCACAATAACCCAAATGGTATCATTTCCACTCCTCGACTTGGGTAAGGCAGTCACAAAGTCCATAGAAATCGAATCCCACTTCCATCCAGGAACCTCTAAGATTGAACTTTCCCCATGGGTCTCTTATGGTCTATCTTCACTTTCTGACAGGTTAGACACTTAGACACATATCCAGCTACTTCTCGCTTCATGTTCGGCCACCAATAAATTACCTTAAGATCTTATACAGCTTGTCACCCCCAGGGTGCACAGAATATGGAGTGTTGTTCCCCTCGTCCATAAGACGTCTCTTAAGGTCATTGCACTTCTGTGGTACACACCACCTCCCTTTAAACCTTAGACTCCCATCATCATGAATCTTGAAGTCTACTTCCTTACCTTGCTTCATTTTCTCTTTAATCTTATCTAGATGCTCATCCCCGACTTGACCCTCAATAATCTCATCGAAAACTGACACTCCCAAAGAAAGATTACTAAGTCTAGCCTCACTTTCCCCAGGATTTAAAATTTCTAGGCTTCAACCTTTGCATATCTCTACACAACTCCTCAGGGACTATCAAAGCACTCAAGCTATGACTCGATTTTCGACTCAAGGCGTCAGCAACCACATTTGCTTTCCCCTCATGATACTGGAATCTAGATCATAATCCTTAATCAACTCTAGCCATCTTCTTTGCCTCATATTCAAGTCTTTTTGGGTAAATAGTACTTCAAGCTCTTATGGTCTGTAAATATCTTGCAAGTTGCTCCATAAAGATAATGTCTCCAAATTTCAATGCAAACACTATGGCAGCTAACTCTAGATCATGGGTAGGGTAATTAGCCTCATAAGGTTTCAATTGACGCGACGCATGCTATTACCTTACCATTCTGTTGCAACACACAACCCAAACCATTTTTCGAAGCATCACTATAGACCTCAAATCCCTCATTCCCATCAGGTAGGGTTAAACAGGTGCAGTGGTTAAACGATCCTTCAAGATCTGAAAAGCTTCCTCACACTTCTCATTCCACTCAAACTTGGACTCCTTTTTCATCAAATTAGTCATAGGTCTTGCTATCTTCGAGAAATCTCTCACAAATCTCCTATAATAGCCAGCTAAACCCAAGAAACTCCTAATGTCGACACACTCTTTGGAGTTGGCCACTCACTCACAGCTTGAATCTTAGCAGGATCTACAGAGACTCCTTCCTTAGACACAAAATGACCCAAGAATGCTACTTTCTCCAAACGAAACTCACACTTAGAGAACTTGGCATATAGTTGGTTCTTCCTCAAGGTTTCCAAGATAGTCCTCAAATGTTCATCATGCTTGGTTTCATTCCTCGAATATATCAAAATGTCATCAATGAAAACCACTACGAACTTATCTAAAAACTCATGAAAGATTCTATTCATCAAGTCCATAAATATAGCAGGAGCATTGTTAACCCAAATGGCATTACAGTGAACTCGTAGTGACCATAACGGTTCTAAAGGCAGTCTTAGGTACATCCTTATCAGCTACCCTCAATTGATGATATCCTGAACGTAAGTCAATCTTCGAGAATACACTCGCTCCATTCTACTGGTCGAATAGGTCATCTATTCTAGGCAAAGGGTACTTGTTTTTGATGGTAACATTGTTCAACTCCCTATAGTCAATACATAATCTCATACTCCCATCCTTATTCTTCACGAACAAAACAGGAGCTCCCCAAGGCGATGCACTAGGTCTGATATAACCCTTATCCAAAAGTTCTTGCAATTGTTCTTTAACTCACTCATCTCAGGAGGTGCCATTCTATAAGGTGCCTTAGATATAGGTGCAGTTCCAGGAACTAAGTCGTAAACTCAACAGCTCTTGCAGGCGGCATACCTGAAATTTCACTCGGAAATACGTCCATAAACTCATTCACTATGGAACATCCTCAAGTTTTAACTCAGCTTCTTTACTCACATCTTGCACGCTACAGAAAAATAGCTCACACCCCTTTCTCATCAACTTCTGCACTTGCATAGCAGAGATCACTCCAAACTTCTTGGTTTCCCAAATCGTCTATATGAGGTCAATTTTCCCGAAGGGTTTCTCAACACTACTTTTGAACTTCACAATCAATCTGGCCTTGTAATGACTCAACAGTTCATCCCAAGAATCACATCTAGGTCTCCCAAATTGAATTCTATTAAGTCAGACGGAAAACAAAGTCTCCTATCTTTAAAGGCATTTCTAAACAACTTGTACACCTTATGATTTCTCCAATAGGTATGCTAATAGGCAAATCCAACACTTCAAAATCTACTAAACCCAATTGAATTTCCTCAAATCAAACTTTGCTTAAATCACTGAGCCTTTAACTCCTCAATGGCTATTACCTCAAGTGCAAATCAAGACAATGCTATAAACTTGCTATAATACTTAGAGATGGTCATACTTCTCATCCTAAGGTTGATGAACTCTTGAGCTTTTAGTTTCCTCATAAAAGCAGGGTAAAACTTTTCTCTTAAAGCAGCAATAAAGGATTCCCAAATAAACTATTTCATAATACTGAGTCTAGTCTCATTCTCTTTCTACTATAAGTCAGTCTCATCTTTCAGATACAGTATAACTTGACCTACTTTCACACTCTCAGGACAGTTCACAGCCCCAAAAATCTTTTCAAAGCCCTAATCCGACTCTCTAAGAGGATAGGGTCAGCTTACCCCTTAAGGACGCAGTTTATTCTTAGCTAGTCTCTCAACATGTCCCAGCAGAATCGGGACACTCAACTTTTTCGAGTCAAATCTCTGCCAATAGGCGAATAGCGAAAGCTAATTAAGGCATCATTATTGTTTGAACTCTACTTCGCACGAAACTTAACGTAACTCTACTTTGGTTCAATCAACTTACTTGCCATTCTAAGAAGGCAACATTTGATTTGACATAAAGATCGCATCAACAAACAATTTCACTAAGTTCAACATGAAATGTTCTCTAATAATCACATAATCGTTCATGTAAAATATATTCACATCAACGTGCAAGAAGAAACAAGCAAGCAAGAATATAATCACATGATGAAAAGAATAATAAAATAAAAAATATTCCCATCACGTGCCCAGAAAAAAATTCCTACTCTCTCATATAAATAAATAATAGCTTTTATTCCTCAATCGATAATAAGAATATTTTCCCAATCCAAAATAACCAACTTATTCCTTAATAATATAAGAATGCTCAATAAGGAAATTTAAACCATTGTAGCTTGACTACTTTCCAACAACTGATCTTAAATCATAAATAAATACTCTATGGAATTACACTGTCTTTCCTATCCCTTATTTCCTTTATACTTCGGAGTAAACATTTCATCTCCAAAGTCTCCAAAGTCTTCACTAATAATAATAATAATAATAATAATAATAATAATAATAATAATAATAATAATAATAATAATAATAATAATAATAATAATAATAATAATAATAATAATAACTATAATAACTTGAATTCCTTGATCTAGTATATCTTCAAATCCTTTTGGGATGATGTCCATTTTCATCCATCTCTAAAACATTCACATCGCTCAAATAAGGTCTCCAAATAACATTGTAGATGTCCTTTCAGGTTTGCGTTCTAGTATGATCAAACTCTTGAATCACTTCATATATCGGTAACAGGGATGCCTACTTTTAACCCATAATGCATAATGATCTCCAGGCTAATGTAACTATAACTTTGAGGCTCATGACATCGAACATTCTCATCATCACTCAATATCATTGGATTATGATGGCTTCCTACTCTATTAACTTGCCTGACAATTCTATTAACTTGTCTGGTAGACATGGTTAGAGATCTACAACAAATAAACCTATAATGTCTTAAAACTCTCTCTAACGTGTTCCCACAAAAATCACAAGGGTAAACAAAAACAAAGGCATGAAAAATATAACACCTTAGCAGGCAAGAAGGATATAACAGTTAGCAGGGAAGAAAAACATTCATGCATCATTAGCAGGGAAGTAAAATAATAATGCACTTATTTGCAGGGAAGAAAATAATAATGATGCTGAACTAACTTTTTAATGCAGGCATATAATATTTCTATCCTATATGCCCTTCTTATACTACTCATTCTCACAATGCCATACTATAAACATTAAAGGCATGAAAAATAACGCAGATACTTTTATAAATAATATTACTCTAGTGCCTGGAAATAACTTTTCGAAATAAAAAAAAAAATTCGGACCACCTAGTCGCTCGAAAAAAATATTCACTCGAAATTTTTTTTTTTCTTTTTTTTTCGGACTTATAAAAAAAATTTGAACTCTTCCAATTTCCGGAAAAATTCCGAACCTCAAATTTCCGAAAGAAAAAAATTTCGGTTTATAAAGAAAATTTTGGTTCTAAAAAAAAATATTTTATGTCTAACTTTTCGAAATGGAAACGTAGGAGCATACTAAGGTTTCCTTCAAATAGCCAGTAAGCTAGGTAACTAAAAAAAACTAAAGTCACTTAGTAAGCTAGTTAGTTAGGCGCCTATAAGTCTTAAACTAACCTAAAGCTCCCAGATACCACTTTGTAACACCCCGATAATTCTCTCTTTCTAGAAAATACTTTTATAACAAATCTAGAGAATTACCCAGGCATTATCGCCCGTGTGATAACGTTTCGGCTTACTCAGAATTTTGCAGCGGAAAAAATTTACTAAAACCAACTTTATTGAAACTCATTAAATAAATGACAAGTGTTTGAAAACTAAAACACACCAACTAAATAAACCTCAAACTTAAGTAAAGATGTCCTACGAAAACAACTTAAACTATGCTAAGTATAAGCCTCTCCATTCCAGATTCCCAATGAGATGCATCTGCAAACCTGTAATGTCAATGCAATACTGACTCTGCTCACCAGAAGGATCATCACAGGATCAATAGGCAAAGCCATGATCACACACACAAACAAGCACGTAATCAGCAAAGCTAGTACTACATATCAGACATAAATAATCCTAAGCATGATACTACAAACATAATTTGCAGGAATAAATAATAACATAAGTAAATAATACTCTACAGACAACTTTTACTAAACTACACTTGACCCAACTTTTATTACTTTAATGGAATAGTTATTGGACGAGTTGACCCAACCTGAAAATAGGAAATACGGGAGCTACCACATATTCCGGAATGACCTGCGATATCGAGAACCTTTGAACTAAAGAGGAATGGTGATCAATCCAATCCTAGAAAAGCCATGGGCTACCACCATGTACTCCAACCCTTAGTGTCCAACTCTAGACGTGCACTAGTCTAAAGTCTATAACTTATTCTCGTTTCACTTTACGTAAAATATATTTTATTATTGGTGTTGACACAACCAAGCAAATAACACATAAATAGTAATCATACAATCATAACAAGAATCCTTTTTATCTTTGGATTAACAAGTGTTCACAACTTATCAATCAAGACTCCTTTTATTTCTTTTTATCCTTTGTTGAACCTAGCCAACAGAAATCCGTACCTTTACATAGGTATAACTCATACTTACCAAATAAGATCCACGGTTCTTATAAGATAAATAAATAATCTCCAAGAATCTATGTAACACATGATTCCAACTTACTTACATTAATTCACTCACGAATTAATACCAAAAACTGAACTTATCTGCTTGCATCAAACTTCCATACAAACAGTCATACTCATACATATTCTTAGTTTACATGTAGCACACAGGCAAGTAACATGTAAAGCAATTTCAGTAAATCATATATATGAACAACAAGGTCCTATACATGATACTAATAAATAAAAACATCCCTAAAGCATGTTTCTAACCATATAGCACGTAGACTATGTACGTAACTTGTGTAAACGAAACGGTAGGCCACTTTTACTCTCTAAAAGTCCCCTACTATGAATTCTCCGCCTAGAAAATAAAATAACAAAGTAAATACCTTGAACTAAAAATTTACAGCAACTTTAAAAACGTCCCAAACCCTTTTAAACGTCTTTAAAATCGTTTTTATGTATTAAACGTTTGTTATTTTTAATCCCTAGTATAGTACAACTATTCTAGTGATTAAAAATCATTAAAAACCTTTAAAATACAAACTTTCTGAAATTCCAGCACTTATAAAAATTTATAAACCTTCTGAAAATATATTTAATGCATATAAAAATCATATTCTAATCAAAACTCATATTTATACTTTAAATATATAGTTTCCGGTGATTAAAAACCCTAAAAACTATATCTTTCATAAAAAAAGCTGAAAATAATAAATCTGAAATTATTATTTTTACACATATGAAAACCGAAAATATATTGTTCATATAAAATCATAATTTAAAACATAAACATGCTAATAACAATAAAATAATGTAAAAACCAATACTTTAATGGAATCTTAGAGAAGAAAAAAAGAAAACAACCACAACAAGGAGGAAAAGAGAGGCCTCGGCAGCAGTGACAACAAGAAGGACCGGCGACAGCAAGGTCTTGGCCCAAGAAAATATTTGTGACATTTCTTGTTCAACAAGAAACGTTACTTAGCGAAGAAGAAACAAGCTTTGAGAGGAAAAAATATGGAACTCACGGCACAAAGGAAGGAGGAGAGAGAAAAAGTCGGGTGAGAGGAGGAGAAAAATATGAATGGCGTGATGTATATAAAATAATTGTGTGGGATAAAATAATTGGGTTTTAGGATATTTACATAAAGGCTAATCCTTTTAGGTTTAGGAAAAGAGATAAGATTTAAAAAGATTTGATGACTAATAAGATGATCAACTTAGGACTTTAATCATCAACAGGACTCTTTTCCTTTTTATCCTTTTAGGAGTTTCGATTCCATTAAACTTCTTTTTCAAAATACTTTTAATACTTAAAGCTTTTATTAAGACATGCTTAATTAAAACATTTTCAATTTTATTATGCTATGGAAATATTTTTAGTTGACTTTTAAAATAGTCAACCCTTTTTTAAAGTCAAATCATTTTCCAAACTCATTTGGATTTAAATATAATTACATAAATACTTTAATATATTTATGAAAATCCTTTAAAATTGTGGGGGATTACACTGAGCCTGAGGAAGACGATGAGCCTCAACCCGCTAGAAGATCAAAGCGGCAGAGAAAAATGTCTACTGCTATAAGGATGAGGTAGAGGAAACTGAAGATGAGACATTTAGACCTGAACAATACCAGGAAGCTAAGGATAAGATTGACAACGTAGTACCTTAGATTATTATATGTCTCTGATTAACAATATGTGGTATATTAGTATTATATAATAATGTTGGATAGTTAACCAATAGTGTTAGAATAGTTTTATAGAACCATTGTTATTTTTATTTGTTTTTTAGGAAAGTATAACATTATAGTAACAATTTTTTTAGTACCCTTTATGAAGGAATAAAAACCATTATTTATTTATATGAGTGAGTAAGAATTTATTCTAGACACATAATGAGAATCTTTTTATTATTTAAATTTTCATTATGTGATTATATTCTTACTTGTTTCTACTCGCATGTTGATGTGAATATATTTTACATGGATGATTATGTGATTATAAGAGAACAATTCATGTGAACTTGAAACTAGTTGAGAAATTATTTGTTGATGCAATCTTTAATGATCAAATCAAATGTTATCTTCTTAGATGGACATGTAAGTTATACTGGAGCCTAAAGTTATATTACTTTCAGGTCCTGAGGTAGAATGGCTAACAACAACGACCTAGCTGCTGCTATTTGCCTCTTGGCGGATAAATTGACTCAGGAGAGAGCGTAACGTCTTGAGACTGCTGGGGAAATGTTTGAAAGACTAGCTAAGGTTAAGCCACCATACTATAAAGGGGCAAGCTGACCCAACCTTCTTAGATAATTGGATTAGGGAGTTTGAGAAGCTTTTTGAGGTTGTGAACTGCCCTGAAAATATGAGAGTGGGCCAGGTTGTGCTATATCTGAAAGATGAGGCTGATTTATGATGGAGAGAGAGTGGAGCTAGACTGGGTGTTGTTGAAAAATTCAATTGGGATGCCTTTGTGATTGCCTTGAGAGGGAAGTTTTACCCTGCCTTTATGAGGAAGCAGAAAGCCCAAGAATTCATTAACCTTATGATGGGTAGTATGACAATCTTTGTACTATGGCAAATTCATAGCTCTGTCTAGGTTTGCACCTGAGGTTGTAGCCACTAAGGAACTTAAGGCTCAGAGGTTTGAGCAAGGCTTAACTGATGAGATACAGTTGGGATTAGGAGGAGAGACCTTTATGTCCTTAGATGTTGTGTATGGGAGAGCATCTCATATTTATGGTCTACAGTCAAGGAGAGATAACAAAAATGGGGTAGTAGGTGAAAAGAGGAAATATTTTAATGCTAGGGGAAACCAAGGGAATTTCAAGAGAAACCGGAATGGCAATGGGAATTTCCAAGGGAGAAACAACCAGGATAACCGCAAGGTAGACCTGAGAGAGTGCATCACTGCACGTTCTGTGACAAAAATCATCCTAGGAAAGACTGAAAGGGAGAGCTATTGATTTTCAACTACTGCCAAAAGAAGGGTCATAGGGAGTACGAGTGCTACTCTAAGCATGGTAAGGAACAAAAAGGTCAGTGGAGTGATAATCAGGTCAGATCAAGATTCAACCAATCAGGTAACCAATTTCCTAAGCCTGGAGGACAACAGAGTAATCAGGGGAACTATAGTAAGCCTGCAAGTGAGCACCCCAACCAGAGTAAGCCTGTGGGAAAGATGTACGTGATGAGTCGAAAGGAAGTTGAGAAATATGTCGACTTAGTTTCTGGTAATTTTTCTATTAACTCAGTCCTTGTTAAAACATTATTTAATTCGAGAGCAACTTATTCTTTTATATCATCATCTATCCTAAAGAGTCTGGGGTTGGTATATTATGAAGAAATTTACTTGCCTATTAGTATTCCTATTGGAGAATCATAAGGTGTACCAAGTTGTTTAGAAAGCTGCCTTTGAAGATAGGAGGATGTGTCTTTTCGTCTGACTTAATAGAATTTTATTTCAGAGACCTAGATGTGATTCTTAGGATGAATAGGTTAAGTCATTACAAGGCCAATATTGATTTTGAGATTCAAAAGGTAGAGCTGAGAAACCCTTTGGGAAAATTAACCTCCTATAGACGTTTTAGGAAACCTAAAAAGTTTGGAGTTATCTCTGCTATGCAAGTGAGGAAATTGATGAGAAAAGGGTGTGAATTATTTTTCTGTAGTGTGTAGGATGTGAGTAAGGGAGTCGAAGTAAAGCTTGAGGATGTCCCAATTGTGAACGAGTTTATGGATGTGTTTCCGAGTGATATTTCAAGTATGCCACCTGCTCGAGTTGTTGAGTTCACCATAGACTTAGTTCCTAGAACTGCACCTATATCTAAGGCACCCTATAGAATGGCATCTCTTGAGATGAGTGAGATGAAAATGCAATTGTAAGAACTATTAGATAAAGATTATATTAGGCCTAGTGCATCACCTTGGGGAGCTCTTGTGTTGTTTGTGAAGAAAACGGATGGTAGCATGAGGCTATGTATTGATTATAGGGAGTTGAATAATGTAACCATCAAAAATAAATATCCTTTGCCTAGAATAGGTGACCTATTCGACCAATTGAATGGAGCGTGTGTTCTCAAAGATTGACTTAATTCAGGATATCACCAATTGAGGGTAGTTGATAAGGATGTATCTAAGACTGCCTTTAAAACGCGTTATGGTCACTATGAGTTCGCTCTAATGCCATTTGGGTTAACCAATGCTCCTGCTATATTTATGGATTTAATGAATAGGATCTTTCATGAGTTTCTAGACAAGTTTGTGGTGGTTTCCATTGATGACATACTAATATATTCGAGGAATGAAGCTGAGCATGATGAGCCTTGAGGATCATTTTGGAGACATTGAGGAAAAAATAATTATATGCCAAGTTCTCTAAGTGTGAGTTTCGTTTGGAGAAAGTAGTGTTTTTGGGTCACTATGTGTTTAAGGAAGGACTCTCAGTAGATCCTACTAAGATTCAAGCTGTGAGTGAGTGACCAACTCAAAAGAGCGTGTCAGATATCAAAAGTTTCTTAGGTCTAGTTGGCTATTATAGGAGATTTGTGAGAGATTTTTCGAAGATAGCGAGCCTAGACCACTTATGAAAAGGAGTCGAGTCAAAATTTGAGTGGAGTGAAAAGTGTGAAGAAGCCTTTCAGAGTTTGAAAGATCGTTTAACCTCTGCACCTGTTATAACCCTGCCTGATGGGAATAAGGGATTTGAGGTATATAGTGATGCTTAAAAAAAAAGGTCTAGGGTGTGTGTTAAAGTAGAATGGGAAGGTAATTGCGTATGCGTCGCGTCAATTGAAACCTTATGAGGCTAATTACCCTACCAATGACCTAGAGTTAGCTGCCATAGTGTTTACATTGAAAATTTACTTCTATGGAGCGACTTGTAAGGTATTCACATACCATAAGATCTTGAAGTACATTTTCACCTAAAAAGACCTGAATATGAGGCAAAGAAGATGGCTAGAGTTAATTAAGGATTATGACCTAGATATCCAATATCATGAGGAGAAAGCAAATGTGGTTGCTGATGCCTTGAGTTGAAAATAGAGTCATAGCTTGAGTGCCTTGATAGTCCCTGAGGAGTTGTGCCGAGATATACAAAGGCTGAGCTTAGAGATCTTAAATCTTGGGGAAAGTGAGGCAAGACTTAGTACTCTTTCTTTGGGTTTGTCAGTTTTCGATGAGATCAAAGAGGGCCAAGTTGGGGATGAGCACCTAGATAAGATCAAGGAGAAAAGTAAGCAAGGAAAGGAAGCTGACTTTAAGATTCATGATGATGGGATTCTAAGGTTTAAAGGGAGGTGGTGTGTACCACATAAGTGTAATGACCTTAAGAGACGCCTTATGGATGAGGGGCATAATACTCGATATTCTATGCACCCTGGGGGTGATAAATTGTATACAGACCTTAAAGTTATCTATTGGTGGCTAAATATGAAGCGAGAGGTAGTTGAGTATGTGTCTAAGTGCCTAACCTGTCAGAAGGTGAAGATAGATCATAAGAGACCCATGTGGAAGGTTCTATCCCTAGAGGTTCCTGGATGGAAGTGGGATTCTATTACTTTGTGACTACTTTGCCTAGAACCAGAAATGGTAATGATACTATTTGGATTATTGTGGATAGATTGACGAAATTCACTGTATTTGTACCTATTAAGGAGACATGGAAAAAGAAGCAACTTGCTAAGACTTACATTAGGCATATGGTGAGACTACATGGAGTTCCAAAGGATATCATTTCTGACCATGACTCTAGGTTTCTTTAAAAATTTTGGAAAAAGGTCCAATTAAATCTTGGGACAACATTGAAAATGAGTATAGCCTATCACCCTGCGACTGATGGTCAAACTGAGAGGACTAACAAGACCATGGAGGACATGTTGAGAGCATGTGTGATTGACTTTCAAGGTAGTTGGGAGGACCAATTAGATCTGATTGAGTTTTCCTCCAACAATAGTTATCATGCGAGCATAAAGATGACACCTTTTAAGGCATTATATGGGCGGAAATGTTGAAGTCCCATTTGTTGGAACGACTTTAGTGAAATATAGTCTTGGGGATAGAGTTTATTGAGGAAACCATAAAGAATGTCAGACTAATTCAGGCTAGAATTCAAGCTGCGCAAGATAGACAGAAGAGTTATGTCGACTTGAAACGACTCGAGGATGAGTTCGCCATAGGTCATAAGGTGTTCTTGAAAGTATCACCCACTAAAGGCGTCATGAGATTTGGGAAAAAAGGAAAGTTAAGTGCTAAGTATGTAGGCCCATATGAGATTTTAGAGCAAATTGGGAAAGTTACCTGTAGATTGGCATTGTCAATGGAGTTTGAGAAGATCCATGACGTGTTCCATATTTCCCAACTTAAGCGTTATATCCCCGATGAGCGTCATGTCCTAGAGCCTGAACGAATTCAGATCGATAGTAGCCTCACCTATGAGGAAAGACATGTCAAGATTCTCGACAGGAAAGTGCGTAGTACACGCAATAAGGACGTCCACATCGTAAAGGTACTTTGGTCTAACCACGAGTTTGAAGAGGCAACGTGGGAAGCCGAAGATGATATGAGAAAGAAGTATCCAGACTTATTCCTTGAGGTGAGTTATGAGGGCATAACTTGTTTTCTTTAAGGGGGATAGAATGCGATAGATTTTGCACTTTTTGTCTATTTCATGAGATTTTCATGCATATGTTTGCCTATGTTAGGCAATTTGCACATGTTAATGCTAAAAAAAAGTAGATTCTCCGCATAAGAAAACATGTTCATAAGTAACAGAAGTGTTTTTAAGTTAGCAAAAGTGTGCACAAGTGGCACAATTCTTTTAGACTTTTGAAAAAGATGAGTTCAAATTTTGGGACAAAACTTCTTTTAAGAGGGGGTAGACTGTAATCCCCGATAATTTTAAAGAATTTTATAAATATATTTTAGCATTATGTATTTATATTTGAATATAATTCAGTTTTAAATGATTTGATTATTTTAAAAAAAGGTTGACTATTTTAAAAGTCAAAGGAAATTATTTTAGGATTTAAGAAAGTTAAAAATAATTTAATCAAGCATGCTTTCATAAATGTTTTAAAAACTAATTTATATTGGAAAAGAAGTCTAAGTGGACTTGAGGTGCCCAATTTTAAGTAGATTAGGAAAAAGGAGTTATATTGATGTTAGGAGTTCTAATTTATTTATCCTATTCATTATCAATTTTAATCGAGCCAAATCTCCTTTTCTTAATCCCAAATGGAAGCCTCCTTATAAATATCTTAATAACCAATTATTTTACCCCACACAAAAAATATTTTATCTCTCCTCTCTCTCAAAGTTTCGGCCATCATCGATTTCTCTCTCTCCTCACCGTTTTTCGATTTCTCTCTCCCTAATCTTTTCTTCTCCTTTAAGCAACGTTTCTTCTTCAATAAGAAACGTCACAAAAACCTTCAAATTCTTAACCTTGGGCGTCGACTGCTGCTGTGTAGTACCCGATTTTGTGGCGCCTTAGTTGTTCTTTCTTGGTTCTTCGTTTGTTGGTTAATCTCTTTTCTTCTTCCTCAAGTTTTCATTAAAGACTATGTTTTTATGCTTTATTTTATTGTTAATCATGATTATTAATCTTTATTTATTGTTTTAATAAATAATCTTGATTCATATATATTATATATTATAAAAAATTCAGATTTGTTAATTATTGTTAGATTGAAGTTTTAATCATTAAA